>NC_037689.1:59380362-59381363 GCF_003255815.1 Theropithecus gelada
TAATTGGAAGTAAAGCACTCCTCAGCAAATGTACAAGAACAGAAATTATAACAAACTGTCTCTCAGACCACAGTGCAATCAAACTAGAACTCAGGACTAAGAAACTCAATCAAAACCACTCAACTACATGGAAACTGAACAACCTGCTCCTGAATGACTACTGGGTACATAACGAAATGAAGGCAGAAATAAAGATGTTCTTTGAAACCAATGAGAACAAAGATACAACATACCAGAATCTCTGGGACACATTTAAAGCAGTGTGTCGAGGGAAATTTATAGCACTAAATGCCCACAAGAGAAAGCAGGAAAGATCTAAAATTGACACTCTAACATCACAATTAAAAGAATTAGAGAAGCAAGAGCAAACACATTCAAAAGCTAGCAGAAGGCAAGAAATAACTAAGATCAGAGCAGAACTGAAGGAGATAGAGACACAAAAAACCCTCCAAAAAATCAATGAATCCAGGAGCTGGTTTTTTGAAAAGATCAACAAAATTGACAGACCGCTAGCAAGACAAATAAAGAAGAAAAGAGAGAAGAATCAAATAGACACAATAAAAAATGATAAAGGGGATATCACCACCGACCCCACAGAAATACAAACTACCATCAGAGAATACTGTAAACACCTCTATGCAAATAAACTAGAAAATCTAGAAGCAATGGATAATTTCCTGGACACTTACACTCTTCCAAGACTAAACCAGGAAGAAGTTGAATCCCTGAATAGACCAATAGTAGGCTCTGAAATTGAGGCAATAATTAATAGCCTACCAACCAAAAAAAGTCCAGGACCAGATGGATTCACAGCTGAATTCTACCAGAGGTATAAGGAGGAGTTGGTACCATTCCTTCTGAAACTATTCCAATCAATAGAAAAAGAGGGAATCCTCCCTAACTCATTTTATGAGGCCAACATCATCCTGATACCAAAGCCTGGCAGAGACACAACAAAAAAAGAGAATTTTAGACCAATATCCCTGATGAACATCGATGCA
>NC_037689.1:59687636-59857757 GCF_003255815.1 Theropithecus gelada
CAATAGGGAAAAGTTGAAAAGCTTTTCTCTTAAAGGGATTTTTTAAATTTTTTTATTAAAAAAAATTATAAAAAAAAAAAAAAAACCCACCCAAAAAAAAAAAAAAAAAAAAAAAAAAAAAGGACATCCGAATTGGAAAGAAAGCAATCCAATTATCCTTCTTTGAAGATGATATAATCTCATATTTGAAAAACTCTAAAGACCCCACAAGAAAACAATTACAACTGAAAAAACAAATTCAATAAAGTTGTAAGATACAAAATCAACACACAGGAATTCTATAGGCTACTGCAAACAATCTGAAAAATTACATGCTGCAGTAACCCAGTAGCATTTCTATATACTACAGTGAACAATCTGAAAAATAACTAAAAAATGCAAACTTATTTACAATGACCACAAATAAAATTCCCTCATGCTGCTTTCTTCTAGTCAACCACTACCCCTATCCCACAGCCCTTGGCAAGCACTAATCTGTTTTCAATTTCTATCCTTTTTTTTCTAAGGTGTCATATGAAGAAAATCATAAAATATGCAGCTTTTCTGACTTTTTTGTTTTACTTAGCACAATGCATTTTAGATGATTAATGTTCATCAAAATTACATGTATAAATAAATCACTATATACCCCACAAATATGTACAATTATTGTGTACAACATCTCCCCACTCCTTTTCACAACCAACAACCTGAGCCTCTACCAACCATCATTCTGCTCTCTACTTTCATGTTATCAGCTTTTCTAGAGCCTATGTGTGAGATCATGTGGTATTTGTATTTCTGTTCCTTGCTTATTTCACTTAACATAATGTCCTTCAGGTTAATCCATGTGATCATAAGTGATATTTTTATGCCATAATAGTATTTCATTGTGTATATATACATTTCTTTATCCATTCATCCACTGATAGACAGTTAGCTTCCATATCTTGACTATTATTCTATAAACATGGGAGTGTAGATACCTCTTTGACAGACTAAATTCAATTTTTTTGGATATACACCCAGTAGTGGGATTGCTAGGTTATATGAAAGTTCTCCTTTTGGTGGGGTGCAGTGGCTCACACCCGTAATTCCAGCACTCTAGGAAGCCAAGGCAGGTGGATCACCTGAGGTCAAGAGTTTGAGACGAGCCTGGCCAACATGGTGAAAGCCTGTTTTTACTAAAAATACAAAAATTAGCTAGTGTGGTGGTGGACTTCTGTAATCCCAGCTCCTACAGAGGCTGAGGCATGAGAATCACTTGATCTCAAGAGGTGGAGGTTGCAGTGAGCCAAGATGTCGCCACTGTACTCCAACCTGGGTGACAAGAGTGAAACTCTGTCTCAAAAAAAAAAAAAAAAGAAAAAAGAAAAGAAAAAAGTTCTACTTTTAATTTTTTGAAAAACCATTATACTGTTTTTTCACAATGGCTGTGCTAATTTACCTTCTAACTGGAGTGAGATATAAAAGCCATATACAACAAACCTACAGCTAACATCATACTGAATGGGAGAAAGTTGAAAACCTTTTAAGATTAGGAAAAATATAACAATGCCCACTTTCACTGCTTCTGTTCAACAGAGAACTGGTGTCCTAGTCAGAGAAATTAAGCAAGAGATAAAAATAAAAGGCATTCCAATTGGAGAATAGGAAGTTAAATTTTTCCTGCTTGCTGATGGCATAACCCTATATATTGAAAACTCTAAGTACTGCACTAAAAAGCTGTTAGAATTAACAAATGAATTCCATAAAATTATGTTACAATGTCAACACACAAAAATTAGTTGAATTTGTGTACAATAGCTAATCATCTGAAATGAGAATAAAGCAATCCCATTTACAGTAACTACAAAAAATACCTGAGAAAACATGACCAAGGAGGTATAAGAAAAATGTAGAAGTTACAATTAAATAAAAATATATTCTATGCTCATGGATTTAAAAAATAATATTATTAAAAAGTCCATACTGCACAAAGCAATTTATAGTTTCAACGCAATCCCTATAAAAATACCAATGACATTCTTCATGGAAATAGAAAAAATATTCTAAAATTTATCTGAAACTAAAAAAGACCCCAAATAGTCAAAGCAATCTTGAGTACAAAAAAAAAAAAAAAAAGCTAAAGTCATCACACTAACTGATTTCAAAGAATACTACAAAGGTATAATAACAAAAACAGCATGGTACTGGCATAAAGATAGATACATACACTAATGGAACAAAAGAGAACCCAAATATAAATCCAGGCATTTACAGCCAACTGATTATTAATAAAGTTACCAAGAACATGCAATGGGGAAAGGACAGTCTTTTTCATAAGTTGTGTTAGGAAAACTAGATATCCACATGCAGAAACATTATTATTAGTTTTGGTCTTACATTTAAGTATTTAATCTATTTGGAGTTAATTTTAGTGTATGACGAAGATAAGGGTCTAATTTCTTTTCTCTGCCTTATTTGTTGAGACATAATTTATATTGAGTAAAAGTCAATATGTCTCAACAAATATATAGCATATAATTCTATGAATTTTAAAAATGCATATAATAGTGTAACCACAAACAAAGGTAGGGTATAGAATAATTTTAGGATATAGAATAATTTTGCTGAGGTGAACAAGTCCATGTTGTCCCTTTGCAGTGAAGAAAATCAGAATATTTTATTCTAAAATATATGTTTTTGACATTTTCTGATGTGGCTCTTCAGAGAGCCAGCAAACCCAAGTAGCCCAGCAAAGCTGTCTTTTGTGGGGAAAATTTGCATTTGCATTGATGCAGCCAGGCTTTCTCTGAGGGATTTCCTCGTCCAGGTTTAGGAAAGATTAACTGAGAACCTGACATCTTTAAAGTTCTGAAAGAAACATTTACCATTATTCTCTCTGTGAGTTGCCATCTGTGAGGTTTCATTTCCAGAACAAGATCAGCTTTAATAACCAAGCTTCCCCTTTCCCTCTCCCATATCCTGTCTTGTCACTATAGCCAAATTTTCCACCATAACCCGGTTTTGGCCATGATCATGTTACCGGAAAGCGTGGAGTCCTCAGTTCTTGTCTTCTTGGAAGAAAGAATTCAGCCAAAAGACAATTTAGCAAAGTCAGCAGAGTTTATTGAAGGAAAATGAAGTAGCCTCCAAGAGAGGAGATGGCTGGATGGGCTGGAAAGAGCCCTGAGAGTTCTGTGTTGCAGTTTTTATTATGTTGGACTTTTCTTTAAGTTCCTTCTTCTATCTTAAGTCTCCACTTTTGTCTTTATCTAGCTTCCCACTTCTGTCTTCAGTCTCTACTTTGTCTCCACCTAATCCCTGCCCAGGTTTGTGAGATTCTCCCTTACTGTCAGTTAATGCACATTCAAAGGGCCCTGAGATCAATACAAATCCCACCCAAAGGCAGCACTCTCATTACTGCCTCCTCAGGAAGATCATATAGTGGTCAAATCTGTACTTATTATACTTACATATTTCTTAGGAATGTCCCTTTTCCCCTACTTATCATCATGGAGATAGCTACATTATGACAATTAAACCACAGAATAAGTGATTACAGGGTGTCTTAAGGGATGTTTCTAGGCATTTCTTTCCACATAGGTATTGTCCCTCCTCCTTGCCTGTATTTAGCATGCATGTTTCAGGTGGTCTCTAGGGCATGAGATTTTCCAGAGCTTTCTTTCCCAGGGGCTCCCTTTCCTGTACCTAACTATCTGCCTACTACTCTCTGAGTCCTCATTCTATCTGTAACCTTAATTCTGCATTCCATTGTGGTGTTGGAGTAATCACTCTGTAATTCTCCCCCATGTATACATTAACACATTTATATGCCTTTTCTCCAATTAATCTGCCTTCACTCAGCAGATTTTTTCATGAAATATCAGAGAGTGAAGCGAAAGTTTTCCTATAGCTCCTATAGTAGTCAACTCATCCTGCTACCCTCCACTTCCCCCACCTGCCTCTGAAAACCACAGATCTGCTCTCCATTTCTATATTTTGTCTTTTAAAAAACATTATAATGATATCATATGGCATGTTGCCTTTTAAGTCCTAATTTTTTACCCTTATTAGGGAGTTTGAGAGTTATCATATTATATGTATAATTATTTTTTTCTTTTTATTACTGAGTATCATTCCATCATGTAAAGTTACCCCTGTTTGTTTATACATTCACCAGTTGAAACAATTTTTGTTGTTTCCACTTAGGGGTGGTAATGAATAAAGCTGCTCTAAGTATTCATATAGAGGTTTTTGTATGGACATAAGTATTCACTTATATGAATTGTCCAAATAACTGGGAATTTGCCCAAGTGAACCACTTGTGAAATTATATTCACATAGGTGAATCTAACTTTTCCACCAAGAAAATTAGAATGTTTCAGTTGCTCTATGTCCTTACAAGTTTGAATTCATTTTTTTCTTATTCTTTGTTTTGTTATGCTTTGCTTTAGTCCTTTCAATGAGTTTATAACACTATCTCAATGTCATTTAATTCACATTTTCCTAATGACTAATGGCATTGAACATCTTTCATGTGGTAATTTGCTATCCACATATGTTGTTTGGCCATGTCTGTCCAAATTTTGCCCACTTTTTATTGGCTTATTATTATTGAATGTTGAGAGTACACTATATGTTCTGTTGATAGTGTCTTTTTTTCTTTTTCTTTGAGACGGAGTCTTGCTCTGTCATCCAGGCTGGAGTACAACCTCCACCTGTTGGGTTCAAGGAATCCTCCTGCTTCATCCTCCCAAGCAGCTGCAATTACAGGCATCCGCCACCACGCCTGGATAATTTCTATATTTGTAGTAGAGATCGGGTTTTGCCATGTTGGCCAGGTTGGTCTCGAGCTCCTGACCTCAAGCAATCCACTCACCCTGGCCTCCCAAAGTGCTGGGATTCCAGGTGTGAGCCAACGTGCCCACCCCTTCTATAAGTGTCTTTTCAAGGCCAGAAGTTTTAATGTTGATCAAGTACAATTTATCATGTTTTCTTTAATTGGTCATGCTTTTACTGTTAGAGCTAAGAAAAATTAGCTTAACCCAGGGACTTAAATGTTTTTTCCTGTGTTTATTTGTCTAGTTGTTTTATAAGTAGGGTTCATTTTCTCTTCTTAATTTTTTTAATTGACACACAATAATTGTACATATTTATGGGGCATATAGTGATTTATTTATACATGTAATTTATAGTGATCAGATCAGGGTAGTTAACATATACATCATCTCAAACATTTATCATTTCCTTGTATTGGGAGCATTCAAAATCCTCCTTCTAACTATTTTAAACCACATGTGTTATTGTTAACTATAGTCATCCTGAGGTGCTATAGAAGTCTAGAATTTGTTCCTCCTATCTAGCATAATTTTGTATCTTTTAACAAGTCTTGCCTTATCCTCCTCTTCTCCTGACCTTTCCCAGACCCTAGTATCCTCTGTTCTACTTTTTACTTAAATGAGATTACATTTTATTAGCTACCACATGTAAGTGAGATAAAAACTCTCAATGAATTAATAATGGAAAGAAAGTGTCTCAAAACAATAAAGGCTGCACATGACAAATTCACAGCTAACACTGTATTAAATGGAGAAAAGCTGAAAGCTTTTCGTTTAAGAACTGGAACAAGACAAAGATACCTACTATCACCACTCTTATTCAACATAGCATTGGAAGTCCTGGCGATTAGGCAAGAGAAAGAAATAAAGGGCATCCAAATCAGAAAGTCAGAAGACAAATATTCTGTTTGCAGATGGTTTGATCTTTTTTTTTTTTTTTTTTTTTTTTTTTTTGAGACGGAGTCTCGCTCTGTTGCCCAGGCTGGAGTACAGTGGCACGATCTCGGCTCACTGCAAGCTCCACCTCCCGGGTTCATGACATTCTCCTGCCTCAGCCTCCCGAGTAGCTGGGACTACAGGCGCCCGCCACCTCGCCCGGCTAGTTCTTTTTGTATTTTTAATAGAGATGGGGTTTCACCGTGTTAGCCAGGATGGTCTCGACCTCCTGACCTCGTGATCCACCCACCTCGGCCTCCCAAAGTGCTGGGATTACAGGCTTGAGCCACCGCGCCCGGCCGGTTTGATCTTATATATTAAAAAGCCCAATGACTTTACCAAAACAAGTCCTAGAACTTATAAACAAATTTAGCAAACTTGTCAGATACAAAATAAGCATACAAAAATAAGTAGCATTTCTATACATAAATAATCATCCAGATGAAAAGAAAACAATAAGGCAATTCCATTTATAATAGCTGCAAAAAAACAAAAAAAAACAAAAAAACAACAAAAAAAAACCCTTAAGAATAAATTTAACCAAGGAAGTGAAAGACCTTTACAAGGAAAATTATAAAACACTGATGAAAGAAATTGAAGGGGATGTAAACAAATAAAAATACCTCCCATGCTGATGGAACAGAAGTATCAATACCATTAAAATAACCATACTACCCCAAACGATCTACAGATTCAATGCAATATCTACCAAAATACCAATGATGTTCTTCCCAGAAATAGTAAAGAAAAAAAAATCCTAAAATATCTGTTGGACCACAAAAGACCCTGAAAAACCAAAGCAACCTTGAACAAAAAGAACAAAGCAGGAGGCATTACACTACCAGACCTTAAAATATGCTACAAAACTATAGTAACCAAAACAGCATGGTACTGGCATAAAAACCAGGCTCATAGACCATTAGAACAGAATAGAGAGCCCATAAATTAATCCACATATCTATAGGCAACTGATTTTTGATAAAGCCACCAAGAACATTCAATAGGGAAGGATAGACTCTTCAATAAATAATGATAGCACTCCTTTTAAGGTAACTTTTGGCGATGGTAGGAGGCATGGGTTGACTCTTTTTTTGAAAATATATGATATATAATTGTTCCAGCAGTTTTTGTTGTATATACAAAACTTTTTGTTGGTTAATTGCTTGTGCATCTTTGGCAATACATCTATGCATGGGTTTATTTCTTGAGTTCATTTTCTGTTTTATTGATATATGTGTCAATTCTTTTGTCAATACCACACTGTCTTAATAAAAGTACCTTTATATTGTCTTAAATCAAGTAGTAGGAGCCCTCAAACTTTCTTTTCATTAAAAAAAAAAAAATTCTTTTGACCATTCTGCTTCTTCTACCCTTCCATATAACTTTTGAATCCAATTTGATTTTAACTTTAAAAAATATACTACTGGGAATTTGTTTGTGATTTCATAGAATCTACTAAAATCACTTTAGGAAGAAATGATATCTTAATAATATTCAGTTTTTCTTTCTATGAACATGATTATCTCTTTATGTAACTTTTATGTTTTTGTTTTATAGATTTCACCATAAAATATGTGTACATATTTTGTTAAACTTGTATTTAAGTATTTTGTTTTTATTTTTTGGTGTTAGTTTAAGAGTACTTTCTAAAATTTTTAATTTCTGGTTTTAATATAGTACAAAAATACAATAGATTTGTATATGCTGACCATGTATCCTGAAACCTGGCTAAAGATACGTATTAGTTCTGATAACTCTTTTGTAGATTTTTAACAATTCTCTAAGTAGAGAATCATGCTTTTTGTTAAATAAGGCAGTTTTATTTTTGCCATTTCTGTCTGGATGGCTTGTATGTATGCATGTATTTAGACTTATTGAACTAGATAGGACTTCCAGTACAATGTTGGAGTGGTGCAAATGGTCATCCTTGTGTTGTTTATAATCATAGTGAATAAGCATTCCATCTTTGGCCATTTAGTGTGATGTCAGTTGCATGTTTTTGTAGATACTCTTTATAATCTTAAAATGTTTCCTTCTATCTTGTTTGCTCAGATTTTACCACAAATGAATATTGAACTCTTATCAAATGTTTTCTCTAAAACAACTGTGTTGATGACATGGTTTTATATGTTTGATTTGTTTACATGTGATTTGTATTACTTGATTTTTAAACAACTTTATTGAGGTATATTTTCCAAATCACAAAATTTACTTATTTTAAGTGTACAATTCGATGATTTTAAGTAACTTTACTACATGGTACAAAATCAGCTTTAGAACAATTTCATCTTTCAATAAGTTTTATTGAAAGATCATTATACAACATTATAAAGCGTGCCCTTTATAATGAATCCTTATTCCATTTCTCAGCCCCAGACAAGCACTAAATTACTTTCTGTCTCTATAAATGTGACCTTTCTGGATATTTTATATAAATGGAGTCACACAGTATGTGGTCCTCTGTGTATGGATTCTTTCACTTACCATGATGCTTCCAAGAATCATCCATGTTTTAGTTATGAATGAATACCATTCTTTTTCATGGCTGAATAATCTTCAATTGTATGGATAAACTCTAATGTGTCCATCCATTCCTTATGGTAGACATATGTATTCTTTTTACTTTTTGGAAATTATGAATACTGCTGTTATGAACATTGCTATACAAGTTTTTGCATGAATATATGTTTTTATTTTGTGGGGTTATACACATAGGAGTAAAATTACTGAGTCAAATGTTGATTCTATTTAAATTTTTGAGGAACTGTCAAATTATTTTCTACCAGGTATGTAAACTCTACATTCTCACCAGAAATATATAATGTTGAAATTTTGTCAACATTTGTTATTGTCCCTTTCTTTGATTATAAATATTCTATTGTGTGTAAAGTAGTATCTCATTATGGGTTGTTGAATTCACATTTCTCAAACAATTAATAACATTGTCTTTTCATGTCTTTTTGGTCTTTTGTGTATCTTTTTTAAGGAAATAGATATTCAAATCTTTTGTTCCTTTTATAGTTGAAATACTGTTTTATTGTTGAGTTATAAGCATTTGTATATATTCTTGAACTAGACTTTTATTAAGTGTATGTTTTGACAATTTGTTCCCTCAGTCTGTCAATCATCTTTTGAGTTTCTTTATAGTGTTCTTTGAAGTATGAAAGTATTCAATTTGATGAAGTAAAATTTATTGATTTTTACTTTGGCTGCTTGTGCTTTAAGTGTCATATTAAAAAACCTAAAAAACTGTTGTCTAATCCAAGCTTACGAAGATTTACATCTATGGTTTGTTCTCACAGCTGTATAGTTTTAGGACTTATATTAGTTTTTTGATACATTTTTTGCTTAAATTTTGTATATGACAGGAAGCCCCAGGACCATTTGTTGAAAAAGATCATCCCCTTCTCCTATTAAATTTCTGTAAATTAATTGACTATAAATATGAGGGTTTATTTCTGAAAGCATGAATCCAGTATAGCTTTCTCCCTTACCCTTATTTTTACTATTATTGTCATAAAAGTTATATTTCTATACATTTTGAGCCCATCAATGAAGTTTTATATTTGTGACTTTTAGGTATTTGTCTTAATTTAGACAGAAGAAGAGAATTATGAACAAAAATATATTTATTCTGCCTTTTACATTTAACTATGTATGTACCTTTAGTAGTGTTTTTATAAAATGTATTCATGTGGATGTAAGTGATAGCCTGTGTCCTTTTATTTCAGCTTGAAGCAGTCACTTTATTATTTCTTATAGTGCAAGTCTGCTAGGAATGAATAATCTCAGATTTTCTTTTTGTCTTCATTTCTCTTTCATTTTTGAAGTGTAACTTTACTGGATGGAATTCTTGTTTCACAGTCTTTTTTTTCTTTCAGGACTTTTCTATGTCACATCTGACTATGTTTAGATATTATATTTATTGATGTAGATCTGTGTTAGTTTATTCTAGTCGGAGTTCACTGAGCTTCCTGGCTGTGTGAAGCAATGTATTTCACGTAATTCGAGAAGTTTTCAGTAATTATTTATTCATCTGTTTTTTCCTGTTATCTATGTTCCTTGTAGAATTCCCACTTGATGTTGTCCTGCATTTCTCTGAGGTTCATTTATTTTTTTTCTTCATTTATTATACGTTTAATTCCTCAGACTACATTATTTCAATTCATGTATTTTTAGGTTGAGAAATTCTTTCGTCTTCCAAGTTGATTCTGATGTTGAACCCTTCTAGTGAATTTTTCTTTTCAGTTATTGTTATTGTTAAGTACAGGATTTCTATTTTTTCTTTTTATAATTTCTATATTTTTATTGATAGTCTATATTTGATGAGAAATGTTCTAATACATTCTTTTAATTCTTTATTTTCTTTTCTTTCCTTTTTTCTTTCTTTTTTTTTTTGAGATGGAGTCTTGCTCTGTTGCTAGGCTGGAGTGCAGTGGCGGAATCTCGGCTCACTGCAACCTCCACCTCCCAGGTTCAAGCGATTCTCCTGCCTCAGTCTCCCAAGTAGCTGGGACTACAGGAATACACCACCAGGCCCAGCTAGTTTTTCTATTTTTAGTAGAGACCGGGTTTCACCATGTTGGCCAGATGGTCTCAATCTCTTGACCTTGTGATCCACCTGCCTCAGCCTCCCAAAGTGCTGGGATTACAGGAGTGAGCCTCCACGCCTGGCCCCTTATTTCTTTAGAAATGTTTTCCTTCAGTTCTTTGAACATCTTTTTAATAGTTGATTTAAAAACATTGTTAAATTTGACATCTGGGCCCTATCATAGGCCGTTTGTGTTGCCTTTTTTTTTAATTATGTGTATGTATGGGCCATACTTTTCTGCTTCTTTGCATGTCTTGTAATTTTCTTTCAAAAATGCACATTTAAAAAATATAAAGGTGATATCATCTGTCATTTATGTAATCTGTCATATTACTCCCATTCCTAGAGTGTGTTGTTGCTGTTGCTTTTTACTATTGGTTTGTTGACATTATTGTTGATGATTGCTGGTTTAGTAAACTTTCTGGACTAATTTTGCAACTTCTGTATTCCCTGTAAGGTGTAATCACTGTAGTAGTTTCTCAGCTAAATTAGAAGACAACTAATAATTAGAGATTTCCTTAAATGCTTTAGTCAAATAAATTTTTGGGGGGCATTTTGGCATACTTTCGACACTCGACCAGTTGAAAACTTGTCTTAGCATTCATTTTCTGCTTATACATGGGCCTCAGTTTCAGCCAGAGGTGAGTCACTAGGGCCCTCTCATGCGTTTCCCAAGCAGGTGAACAGTGCAGAACATGCATGTTGTCCTAGATCCCAAAGAATATGTCACAGTTTCTCAAAGTTTCCTGTGAGCATCTCGCTCCTCAGATCTTTTGTTTAGATTTTTGGCTGAAATCATTTTTGTCCAAATTGCTGTCATAGCCTTAAACTTGTAAATATTTATCAATTACAGTTGATTGTTTTCGACAAACACCATAGATACAGGGATTTTTCCCACTGAGCTAGATCTGAGTCATGTCAAATAAAGAGAACACTCTTTGTTAGAGTCTTTCCAGAGGGCCACAAGACATGTCAAATAGTGACGATTCTCTGGGGATGAAAATTTGTAGAAGCTCAGCTACCCCTCCAGTAGCTCTAAGGCTGCTGTCTCTCCTAGCTTCCATTGTGGAAAACTGCTGGCTTTGAAAGATACTGTGGAATTGCAGAGGTGTTGCAAGGTGGTAAATTAAAATATCACATAACTTGTTGCTACTACTAAGAGTGGCAAATATTTGTTTGACATTCTCCAAACTGTTGCAAGCATTTATTTAATTTCAAGAGTTTTGAAAAAGTTAGCTTTCCTAATTTTGCTAGTAATTTCATTACTTTTATGGAAGAGTAGATTTACAGAGTTGTTGCATCATTCAGAAAGTTACTCTGAATTGGATGATCTTTGGAAGTTGAACTAGCCTTTCATTCCAGGTGTAAAACTCACTGGGTCTTGAGTTATTATTTTTTATACATTATTGGATTTGATTTAATTATATATTTTTAAGCATCCATGTTCATGAAAGATATTTATCTGTGATGTTCTTTTATTGTAATGCCTTTGACTTTGCTATAAGGGTAATGTTGGGCCCATGATATTAGTTGCAAAACTTTTTCTTCTGTTTTGATGGAGAGTATTTTTTTTGTAGAGTTGATATTAATATTCTTTCTTTCTTCAACGATAGGAAAGTAATCACAAACAACCACATAGAGATGGGAAGTTTGAACTAGGCCAAAGCTGATGGTGTAAGTGGATTTCATATAATTATTTAGGCCTAAACTTGGATGCTGAAGTAGCAACTATATCAAACAAATTTATGACAGGTTATAATTGGGTCTTTTTCTAAAAACATTTCAGCCTACCAATATTTTTAGTTGATGTGTTTTTACCACAATTTGATAAGTGTTTTTCATAAAAGAACGGAGAGTAAATAATTCACACTTTGCAGGCCTTACGGCCTCTTTCTCAAGTACCCAACGCTGCTGTTGTTACATGGAAGCAGTCACAGAAATAGGTAAAAATATGGTTATGGATGTGTTCTAATCAAACTTTATTTACAATAATAGATGGCAAGGCAGATTCATCCTGTTGGGATGCAGTTTGCCGGTGCCTGATTTAGAGTTTCACAATTAATGTCATTATTGATGTGGTTGGCATTAAGTTACAGGATACTAATTGTTTTCTCTTCATTTCATTGGTTCTATATTTATTTTACCCAGTTTTTCTGTGTCTTTTTGGATTAATTGTTTTTATTATTCCGTGTTATGAGAATAATAGTGATTCGTTATTTATACTACCTTTTTATTTTTAAGGAGTTATTGTGATGTTTATAATATGCATCTTCAATTAATTAAGACTACTTTCAAAACATATTATACTGCCTTAAATAAAGTATATGAATCTTAGAATAGTATACTTCCAATTTTTCTCTTTCATATTTTGTGCTATTATTGTTTTAAATTTCATGTTTATGTAGGCCATGAACTCACTAAATGTTGCTAGTATTTTCATTAGATTATTAATTACCTACTTAAGGTATTTCTGAGCTTTTTAGAGCTGTGCATTAAATATTGTCACTAATTTTGGAAAAATGTTGGCCGGCATATTTTACTATTTCTTTCAGCCCAAACTCTCACTTCTACTCATGAATTCCAATTATATGTGCTAAAATACTTGCAATCGTTCTGCCGTTCTTGAATGCTTTGTTCTCTCTTTATATTTCGATGATGGTTATTTCTATCTATCAGTGTGATGGTTAATATTGAGTGTCAGTTTGATTGGATTGAAGGATGCAAAATATTGTTCCTGGGTGTGTCTGTGAGGATGCTGCCAAAGGAGATTAACATTTGAGTCAGTGGACTGGGAGAGGTAGACTCATCCTCAATCTGGGTGGGCACCATCTAATCAGCTGGCAGCTCAGCTAGAATCAAGCAGGCAGAAGGAAGTGTAATGAGCAGACTTGCTGAGGCGTTTAGTCTTCATCTTTCTCCCGTGCTGGATGCTTCCTGCCCTCAAAGGTCAGACTCCAAGTTCAGCTTTTGGATACTTGGACTTACACTAGTGGTTTATCAGGGGCTCGCAGGCCTTCAGCAATGGACTGAAGGTTGCACTGTCGCCTTGCCTACTTTTGAGGTTTTGGGACTTGGATTGGCTTCCTTGCTCCTCAGCTTGCAGATGGCCTATTGTGGAACTTCACCTTGTGATCATGTGAGTCAATATTCCTTAATAAACTTCCCGTTATATATACATCTATCCTATTAGTTCTGTTCCTCTAGATAACCCTAATACAACCAGTACTCAAATCTGTGGATTCTGTTCTTTTCAAGTATACTGAGGAGCCCATTGATGACATTTTTTGTCTTTGTTACCATAATTTTATTTAGAATGTGTCCATCTTATTATTTCTTACCAGTTCCCACTAAAACGCCATATTGAAATTTCTCTGCTAAAATGTTCTATCTTTTCATACATGTTGCCCACCTTTTTTACTAGAGCTTTGGACGTACTAATCGCTATGGTTTAAATATGTTGCTCTTTTCTAGTGAGTCCCTGAGAAAGAAAAAAATAAATGCGTGCTCAATTCAAAATTCACATTGAAGCTTTATTCCCATTGTGGTGGTACTGAGATGTGGGTTCTTTTTGGAAAATGTTTATATCATGACGGATCCACCCTCATACATAGATTAGTGCCTTATAAAAGGACTACGGAGAACTAGCTTAGGTCCCTTTACCCTTTCAGTCCCTATTGCCATGTAAAATCATAGTGTTCCTCACTTCTCGAAGATGCAGCAACAAGGCACCATCCTAGAAGGAGAGGCGCTTCACCAGATACCAAGAGTTTTGGTCCCTTGATCTTGAATTTCTTAGTCTCCAGAACTGTCAAAGATAAATTTCTGTTGTTTGTAAATTACCCAGTCTTACATATTTTTATAGTAGCACAAATGGACTAAGACACTAATCTAAGTTATATTAAATTACCTGCCTGATATTGTCACCATCTGGATCATCACTCTATCATCTTTTCTTTATTACTTTGTAACACGACAGTATTGTTAATACTGTTTTGAAAATGAGTGTCACAATCGTTATTTATTGAGTGCTAGGTATACTGTGTACCATATTATGGCAGTAAATAGTATATATTCATGGAAATGAGTATGTGTCTTCTTTTATTAATAATAGTCTACTAGGTTTTGTGTGTGTGTGGTGGAATGGTTGAGTCAATCTAATTAGGAGCTGAGCTAGGTTTGGGTTTTATTGTGATTGTGGTTGCCATAAGTATACATCCAGTTTTAAATATTGATATGGTTTGGTTGTGTCCCCACTCAAATCTCATCTTGAATTATAGCTCCCACAGTTCCCACGTGTTGTGGGAGCGACCCAATGGGAGGTAATTGAATCACGGGGGCGGATCTTTCTCATTCTGTTCTCGTGATAATGAATAAGTCTCATGAGATCTGATGGTTTTATAAAGGGGAGTTTCCCTACACATGCTCTCTTTCCTGCTGCCATGTAAGATGTCTCTTGCTTCCCCTTTGCCTTCTGCCATGATCGTGAGGCCTCCCCAGCCATATGAAACTCTGATTAAATTAAACCTCTTTCCTTTATTAACTACCCAGTCTCAGATGTATCTTTATTAGCACCGTGAGAACAGACTGATACAAGTATCTTTTGTATTACCTTGATTTTATGCCCTTGGGGATACACCCTCAGCTTTTTACTGGCCCTATTTGCCTTTGCCTGAAAGGGGTTTTCTCTTTATGTAGCTGCCTGTCCTCTAGTGGTCGACTTCTGTCGCTTGTCAATGGGTACCTGTGCTAGCTTAGTGGGAAAGAGCATGGGGAATGCCCTGTTATCCTAGTCGAGCATCTTTCATAGACAGACCCGTGTCCTGGCATCTCAGGAGTGGAGCTTTCTTAGTGATTCTGCCCCTTTATCCCAGTGACAAACTCTAACGTGTAACTTTGGTGGGTTGTTTGCAAAATTCCCTGCTTTTTTCCCATGATTAGGAGACCTCTAATGATCTGTGGCTAGAATAATTTCATCCTCCTACTTCCTAGGCAGAGAGTATTCATTAATTGTTACTCTGCCACACTCCATCTTCACTTTGGAACAGGAGATGACAGAGTTTGTTAGCCTTCCACAAATAGCTTAAGATTAATGCTCTTCATGGGAGTAGAGTCTAAGTAGGGCTTCATGCATTTCATGCAATTGTTATCACTTATGTCCTCCAGACACACATCACTATGTCTTTCTGTGGTCTTTCACTTTGTTCCTAACCTCTCTATGGAACACAAAGTGTAAGGCTACAGAGAGTATACTATGAACAGGTGCAAACCCCCCTTTTGTCTGCAGTTACCATGGGTTCTTTATTCTCATGTTAGTCCAACCTTTAACAATTTGTTAAACATTTTAGAAAAAAAATATTTTTAGCCACCTATATGTCTTTTGCCATGTCTTCATTCTATTCTCTGTGAAAGGTGACACAACACTTATGTCTCCTTTTTATTCGGAGGTGTCTGTCTCTCCTAAAGTTTTCAGCTACTTATTGCTTTATAACTGCATCTTTTTGATGGGTTAAGGAAAAGTTATGATTGTATACTTCATGTGCCTTTTTCTCATTTTTTAGGGTAGCAGCGATATTTTCCAGCCTTTTGCATTACAGTTAAAAGAAGAATTCACCCATTATCTTTTAACAGAGGCAAAAGTTAATCTAGTGTTACTTTTTAGGGGTATATTTGGTGAATTAGACATCTCCAAATATTTAACATAATTATCTAATTCAAATAATGATTATAGACTGATCAATATGTATATATCATTTTCCTTTTTAGAGATGGGGTCTTGCTATATTGTCCGGGCTATATTTGAACTCTTTGTCTTAAGCAACCCTCCCACCTTAACCTCCCAAATAGCTGGGATTACAAATGCACAGCACTATGCCCAGCAAAACAATAATTTTCAATGTCCTAAAATATAAAAGTACTCAAATTAGAAGAGTCCAAAAATATTATTTATTCCACCTATTTAAATTTATTTAAAAAATACTTTACTATCAGGTCCTGTGTTATGTTAGGCATCAGTAAACAAAAGAGGTATGGTTGAGTCCCTAATTAGATTATAATCTAGTAAACCCCAATTAAATAATCATACTAATGGATGTCTAACCACAAACAAAAAGAAATCTGAATAACTATGGTACGCTGAGGACATATAGTGAAGTAATCTGACTTAAACTTGGGGAGTGGTCTTGGAATTGAGGACAGAAATGAGAACTCATCTCAGAAAATTTTTATTATTTTTTTATTTTTTTTTATTTTTTTTTTTTTTTGAGTCGGAGTCTCGCTCTGTCGCCCAGGCTGGAGTGCAGTGGCGCGATCTCGGCTCACTGCAAGCTCCGCCTCCCGGGCTTACGCCATTCTCCTGCCTCAGCCTCCCGAGTAGCTGGGACCACAGGCGCCCGCCAACTCGCCCGGCTAGTTTTTTTTTTTTTTTTTGTATTTTTTAGTAGAGACGGGGTTTCACCGTGTTCGCCAGGATGGTCTCGATCTCCTGACCTCGTGATCCACCCGTCTCGGCCTCCCAAAGTGCTGGGATTACAGGCTTGAGCCACCGCGCCCGGCGAAAATTTTTATTATGAAGTTACATTTGAGTTGGCAAGGTAGAAAAGATGCATATAAATAATTATTTGAGAGCTGGAATATGTGTAAAGAATTTTGGACTGACTTAGTATTACATGTGAAGGACCTATTTTGGAAGAAAGTAAAGACCTGTTAAGTTTTGTTTTTTTTTTTTTTTTCTAATAGAATTTTGAAACCACCCAATACTTTTTTAAATTGTAGAATAATAATTATACATATTTATGGGATATAACGTGATATTTTGGTATCTGTATACATTGTGGAAATATTAAATCAAGCTAAGTAACATATCTATCACTTCATCTACTTATCACTTTTGTGGTAAGAACATTTAAAATCTATACTTTAAGAAATTTTGAAATACACAATATATTATTATTAACTATGGTCACCATGCTGTGCCATAAATCACCAATATTTATTCCTCCTATCTGACTTAAAATTTGTACTCTTTGGCCAACATCTTCCCTTTCCCTACCATCCCTTCTCCCAGCCTTGGGTAACTACCATTTTACTTTCTACTTAAGTTTAACTATTTTAGATTCCACATATATGAGATTGTGGTATTTGTCTTTCTGTGCCTGTCTTATTTCACTTAACATAATGTACTTCAGGTTCATCCATGTTGTCACAAATGACAAAGTTTCTTTCTTTTTTTTTTTTTTTTTGAGACGGAGTCTCACTGTGTCTCCCAGGCTGGAGTGCAGTGGCGTGATCTCGGCTCACTGCAAGCTCCGCCTCCCGGGTTCACGCCATTCTCCCGCCTCAGCCTCCCAAGTAGCTGGGACTACAGGCGCCCGCCACCGTGCCCATCTAATTTTTTGTATTTTTAGTAGAGACGGGGTTTCACCAAGTTTCTTTCTTTTTTAAGGCTGCATAGAATTCCACTGTGTAGGTACACCACATTTACTTTAGCCATTCATCCATCAATGGACACTTAGGTTGATTCCATATCTTAGGTATTGTGAGTAATGCGGCAATAAACATGAGAGTTGTAGATATCCTTTTAACATACTGATTACAATTCCTTTGATCTATATACAGAAATGGGATTCCTGTATCATATGGCATTCTATTTTTAGTTTTTGAGAAACCTTCATACTATTTTCTATACTGGCTGTACTAACTTACATTCCCACAGTG
The DNA here is from genome assembly GCF_003255815.1 of Theropithecus gelada. Taxonomy (NCBI): domain Eukaryota; kingdom Metazoa; phylum Chordata; class Mammalia; order Primates; family Cercopithecidae; genus Theropithecus; species Theropithecus gelada. The sequence goes on from NC_037689.1 coordinate 59,705,679, forward strand.
TGCAAGAGTTCTCTTTTTTTGCACATACTTGCCAGCACTTGTGTTAACTTTTGTTTTTTGATAGTAGCCATTCTAACAGCAGCGAGTTGCTATTTTATTGTGGTTTCAATTTGCATTTCCCTGATAATTAGAGATGTTTCCCATTTTTTCATATACTGTTTGCCATACATGTTGTTTTTGGAGAAATGTCTGTTTGGGTTCTTTACTCATTTTTTGAATTGGGGTATTTGTTTCCTTGCTGTTGAATTTTTTGAGTTCCTCATATATTTTAAATATTAGCCCCTTAATAGATAGATTGTTTACATGTATTTTCTTCCAATCCATGGGCTCTTTCTTCACTCAATTAATTATTTCCTTCGCTGCACATTTTAGTTTGATGCAATGCCATTTGTCTATTTTTGCTTTTGTTGCCTATGTTTTGGGGCTGTATCCAAGGAATCATTGTCCAGACCAATGAGGGTAGTTGAAAGTGTCAAATGCTGCTGAGAAGTAAGCTAAGAATAAAAAAAAAATGTATATTAGAATTAATGACACAAAGCCACTGATGACTTTAGCAGGAAAAGTTCCAATGGAATAATAAGGGCAAAAATAAAATTAGATTCAGTTGAGGAGCGAGGGGGACTTTGTCACTTGGTAGTAGGTAGGGAGAGGTAATTAAGGGAGTTTTGTTTTTTGTGTTTTTTTCCACATAGGCAAGTTTTTTTTCATCCCGCCATCAAATGTCATGAGTTTGCTTTGCATATTTCAGATATCTTTCCTTTAATGAGCTGTGTTCTTATGACTCCTTACCTATACTGTCTGCATTCATGAATCTGTGGACAGAATTTCTGCTCTTAAAGTCTTCTATTAAGCCCTCATGCAATTTATTTTTCACCAGTATTTATATAGTTAACTACCTTTTCCACCTCCAATATCTTGGAGGTTACTAGAAAAGTGGTAGTGCTTGGCTTTTCCCAAGGACAATTAGAAAGGTCCCCAGCTATATATTGTATGTACTGAAAAACCACATGATGTTCATGTTTTGTGGTGCCAGAAAGGCATAATTACATAGGCGACATCTTGGGTTAGACTTAATCTACCTTTTTCACTCAGAACTGAATCAGGCTGGTTTACTGTGATTTTGTTTTCAATAAAAAAATATATATATATTCTAGATAACAAAAGTTCAAAATTGCAGAGGGGAGTCTCTCCTGATTTGTCTAACGGACAAAGGCTCCAGTATGGTATTCCACAGATGAACTGTGTTTTCAGTTGTTTTGGCTGCAAGATAGATTAACAATTTCTTCTCTACAAATGATTAAGAAAAATTATTTTTGAGAGGAACAATAAAAACACTTCTAACGCTGAAGTGATAACATGTATGATTATGTAGACACAGGTTTTTGGCTGAATACACTAAAGGCAAGGCAATAAATGGAAAGAGTTTCTCTTAAATTAAGAGTTGAGTTGTTGATCAACGAGGAACAACTGCATATGTTTCTGCTTCCTTACTTTCCTGTAGCACTTAGGTCTCAGTTTTTGTTTTTGTTTTTTCACCTGGTTGAGTCAGTTACCATTCATGTGGTTATACTCTATCCACCGAAATCTTGTAAAACTTTCAAAACTCCTGTGGCTTATTGCTTCCTTTCTTTTCTTCATCCTTCTGAATTAAAACTTTTGTGTACCTTTATTGTAGTGTTTAAAAAGGGCATGTTTGATATGCCACATTAACTGAAAATTGGCATACATTTTAAGACTTAAGCAGAGAGTTTTATAAAAGGTATTGTGTAACTTGACAAAAATTCTTTTAAAAATAATACATCTTATAAATACTATATTTGCAGAAAACTGTAATTTCATAACTTTTTAAGGGGTTATTTATCCCCACGAGCACTTATTCTTTGTGTTAGAAACAATTCAATTAGCTCTCTTAAGTTATTTTAAATTTACAATTAAGTTACTATTGACTATAGTCACCCAGTTGTGCTATAAAACAGGTCTTACTCATTCTTTCTCCTTTTCTTGTACCCATTAACCATCCTCATCTTTTCTTCAACCCCCTACTATGTTTTCCCGCCTCTGGCAACCATCCTTCTACTGTCTATGTCAGTGAGTTCAGTTGTTTTGACTTTAGGATCCCATAAATAAGTGAGAACATGTAGTGTTTCTCTTTCTGTGCCTGGCTTATTTTACTTAACATAATGATCCCCAGTTCCATCCATGTTCTTACAAATGACAGGATCTCATTCATTTATATGGCTGAAGAGTACTTCTTTGTATATAAGTACCACATTTTCTTTATCTATTTATCTGTGGATTGGCACTTAGTTTGCTTCCAAATCTCGGCTAATGTGAATAGTGCTGCAAAATAAATGGGAGTGCAGATACCTCTTCAATACTAATTTCCTTTCTTTTGATTCTATAATCAGCAGTGGGATTGCTGGATCGTATGGTAGCTCTATTTTTAGGTTGTTGAGGAGTCTCCAAGCTGTTCTCCATAGGGGTTGTACTAATTTACACTCCCACTAACAGTGCACAAGGATTCCCTATTTACCACATCCTCACCGGTGTTTGTTATTGCCTCTCCTTTGAATATAAGAAATTTTAACTGGGGTGAGAGATAATATCTGATTGCAGTTTTGATTTGCATTTCTCCGATGATCAATTATGTTGAGAACCTTTTCATATGCCTGCTTGCCATTTCTATGTCTTCTTTTGAGAAACGCCCATTCAAATCTTTTGCCTATATTTTGATCAAATTATTAGATTTCTTTCTATAGCGTTATTTAAGCCCTTTATAAATTGTGGTGATTAATACATTGTCAGATGGGTAGTTTGTAAATATTTTATCCCATTCTGTGGGTTTTCTTCTGACTTTGTTGATTGTTTCCTTCACTGTGCAGAAGCTTCTTAACATGATGTGATTCCATTTTTTTTTTTTTTTTTTTACTTTGATTGCCTGTGCTTGTGGGGTGTTACTCAAGAAATTTGTGCCTAGACCAATGTCTTGGAGAGTTTCCCCAGTGTTTTCTTGTAGTTGTTTCGTGGTTTGAGGCCTTATATTTATGTCTTCAATCCATTTTGATTTGATCTATGTATATGGCAAGAGGTAAGCGTCGAGTTTCATTCTTCTGCATATGAATATTCAGTTTTGCCAGCACCATTTATTAAAGAGACTGTCTTTTCACCCTTGTATGTTCTTGGCACCTTTGTTGAAAATTAGTGTACTATAGGTGTCTGAATTTGATTCTGGGTTCTCTGTTTTGTTCCATTGGTCAATGTGTTGGCTTTTAAGCCAATACCATGCTGAATTGACCCCTTTATCATTATATAGTGACCTCCTTTGTCTATTTTTATCTTTTCTGTCTTGAAATCTATTTTATCTGAGATAGCTACTATTACTATTATTTTTAGTTGTTTTTGTTGAGATGGGTTCTCGTTCTGTCACCCAGGCAGGCATGCAGTGGCATGATCTTGGTTCACTGCAACCTTCACCTCCTTGGTTCAAACAATTCTTATGCCTCAGCCTCCCAAGTAGCTGTGACTACAAGTTTGTTCCACCTTGCCTGGCTAATTTTTGTATTTTTAGTCAACACAGGGTTTTGCCATGTTGGCCAGGCTGGTCTCAAATTTCTGGCCTTAAGTGATCTGCCCACCTCGGCCTCCCAAATTGTACTTGGATTACAGGCATGAGCCACCATACCCAGCAACTATAACTACTTTTGCTGTTTTTTGGTTTCCATTGCCATGGAATATCTTTTCCCATCCCTTCATTTTCAGTATATTTGTGTCTTTATAGGTGAAGTGTGTTTCTTAATAGGTGACAGATCAAAGAAGCTTGTATTTTCATTCAGCCAGTCCATATCTTTCAACTGGAGAGTTTAGGTCATTTACATTCAGTGTTATTATTGGTAAGCGAGGACTTACTCCTGCCATTTTGTTATTTGTTTTCTGGTTGTTTGTTGTCTTTTCTTTTTTCTTTCTTTCCTTTCCATCTTTAGTGAAGGTGATTTTCTCTTGTGAAATGATTTATTTTTTTCTTTGTATTTTTCATGTACACATTGTATTTTTTTTTTTTGAGTTACCATGCAGCTTGCCAATACTATCTAAATAAATCCAGTATTTTAACCCGATAACAACACTGTTTGCATAAACAAACAAACAAGAAAAAAAGCTAATACGAACTCTATGCCTGAAATTCATTCCCCTGCTTTTTAACTTTTGTTGTTTCTATTTATATCTTATTATACTATCTATGTCTTGAAAAGTTGTTATAGTTATTATTTTTCCTTGAGTCATCATTTAGGGTTTTTACTTAGAGTAAGAGTAGTTTACACACCACAGTTACCATGCTATAATATTATGTTTTTCTCTGTTTACTTACTATTGCCAGTTAACTTTGTACCTTCAGGTAATTACTTATTGCTCATTAACAACTTCTTCTTTCTGATTAAAGTACTCCCATTAGCATTTCTTGTAGGACAGGTTTTATATTATTGAGATCCCTCAGCTTTTGTTGTTCCAAAACAAATTCTTTATTTTTTCTCCATGTTTGAAGGACATTTCAAACATAAAGATTTGCTAGATATACTATGATAGGGTAAAATATTTTTTCTTCAGCACTTTAAATATGTCATGCCACACTCTCCTGGCTTGCAAAGTTTCCACTGAATACTCTACTGCCAAACATATTGGTGCTCCATTGTATGTTATTTGTTCGTTTTCTCATGCTGCTTTTAGGATTTTGCCTTAATCCTTGATCTTTGGGAGTTTGATTATTAAATCCATTAAGGTAGTCTTCTCTGAGTTAAATCTGCTTGGTGTTCTTTAACCTTGTTGTACTTGAATATTGCTATTTTCTAGGTTTTGAAAGTTCTCTGTTATTTTCCCTTTGAATAAACTCTCTACCCCATATCTCTTTCTCTACCTTCTCTTTAAGACCAATAACTTAGAAGTGCCCTTTTGAGGCTGTTTTCTAATCTTGTAGGCCTGCTTCATTGTTTTTATTCTTTTTTGTTCATCTCCTCTGTCTGTTTTCAAATAGCTTGTATTCCAGCACACTAATTCTTTCTTGTGCTTGAAAGAAGCTACTGAAAGGCGCTGACACATTCTTCAGTATGCCAGTGGTATTTTGCAGCTCTAAAATTTCTGCCTAATTTTTAAAAAATTACTTCAATTTTCTTGTTCAATTTATCTAATAGAATTCTGAACTTCTTTTCTGTGATATCTTAACTTTCTTTGAGTTTCCTCAACACAGCTTAATTCTGTCTCTGAAAGGTCACATATCTCCCTTTCTCCAGGTTTGGTCCCTAGTGCCTTATTTGGCTCATTTGGTGAGGTCATGTTTTCCTGGATGATGTTGCTGTTAGTAAATGGTCTTCAGTGTCTTTGCATTGAAGAGTTAGGTATTTATTGTAGTCTGGACTTGTTTGTATCTATCCTTCTTGGGAAGGATTTCCAGGCATATGAATGGACTTGGGCGTTGAGATATAATCTGTATCTGCTTAGGGGGGCACCCCAAATTCAGTAACATTGTGCTTTGTGTAGACTCATAAACTTACCACCATGATGGCCTTCAACAAAATCTGGGAGCATTGTCTGGATTACCAGGCAGAGACACTTGTTGTCTTTCTTTATTTTCTCCCAAACAAATGGAGTTTCTTTCTCTGTTCTGAGCCACCTAAAACTGGAGGTGGAGTGACACTAGCACCCATGTGGCCACCACCACTATGACTGTGCTATGTCAGACCTGAAGCCAGCACAGCAGTAAGTCTCAATCAAGTCCTGCTGTAGCCACTCCCTGGCTACTGCCTATGTTCTTTCAAGACCATGGGGCTCCTCAATCAGCAGGTGGTAAAGTCAGCCAGGTCTGTGACCTTCTCTTTGGGGCACTGAGTTTTCTCAGGCCCTGGATAGGTTCAGAGGTGCCATCTGCGAGTCATGGAGAAGAGTCAAAAACCTTAGGAGTCTACCTGGTGTTCTATTGTATTGTGGCTTAGTTGACAGTCAAACCACAAAACACATTCCTTCCCACTCTTCTCTCCCTCTTCCAAAGGCAGAGGAGCCTCACCCCATAGCCATAGCCACTGCTACCACAGGCAACAGGAAGTACTGCCAGACTACTGCTGATTTCCCTTAAGGTTCAAGGGCTCCTAAGTCACCTTGTTGTGAATGGTGCCTGACCTGAGACTCACCTTTCAGGGCAGTCGTCTCCCTTCTGGCCCAGGGCAGGTCCACAGATGCCATCCAAGAGTCAAGTCATGGAATTGGGGACCCCAAGACCCCTCTTGCTGTTCTACTTCCCTGTGGCCATGTTGGTACCTATGGTGCAAGACAAAATCCCATTTACTTTTCTCTTGGCTTTTCTCAAGCAGAAAGATTTTTTCCCCATAGCCGCCACAGCTGGTAATGTGCCGAGTCTCATCTGAACCCAGCACATCTCAGAGGCTCGCTCAAGACCCTCAACATAATACCTGGGTATCACTGCTGGTTACTCAGGGCTCAAGGTCTCTTCACTTAGCAGGTAATGAATGATGCCAGGACTGGGTTTGTCTTTACAAGGCAGCAGGTTTCCTTCTTGTCCAGGATATGTCTAGAAATGTGCAGGAGGTAGGTCCTGGAAAAAGAGCCTCATGATTCTGGTTGGTGTCCTATTCTGCTGTGGCTGAGCTGGTATCCAAGATGCAAGACAAATTCCTTCTCACTCTTCTCTCTTCTTTCCTCAAGCAGAAGGAAGGGGTCTCTCTTGGAGCTGCCAGCTATACTCCTCAAGGAGAAGGAAGGGATCTCTCTCGGAGCCACCAGCTGTACAGCCTGGGGGAAGGGTGATGCCAACACTCCCTTGGTTTTCCAAACTGGTGTCTTAGTAGGTCATATGACTTCTCAGTCAACTGTTTCTGGGCCCAGTCCAACACTAGGACTCGCGTATGAGTTGCAGCCCTTATGACCTAGACTGCATTTCAGGTTTATTAAGAGCACAGAACTTTTTAGCCCTCGATGGTGAGGTTTGTGGAAACTCAAACCTCACCACTGTGGGCTAAAGGTTTGGGACTGCTGGGATTTGCTATTGGACTCTGGGTAGAGTTGTGTTGAATTCTCCCTTTGTGGTCTGGCATCAGCTGAGTTTGGTCTGGTTTTCCTTTCTGATCTAACAGGTCAGCACGGAGTTCAATGCCCCCTAATTGCTGTGTTCTCCCTCCCCCACAGCCCAGAGTTGCCTTCTCCACCACACTACCACACTGCTGGGCACTCGGGGGTGGGAAGTTTTGGCGATTCAGGAATATTTTTTAATATCTCTTCAGTGCCTCTTTCAGCAATATGGAGTTGAAATTAGATACTTTGAGGGTTCACTGGATTTTTGGTTCTTAGGAAGGTATTATTTTCTGTATAGATAGTTGTTAATTTGGTGTTATTGTGTGGAGGGGATGATTGGTGTAGCCTTGTGTTCTGCCATTCCACTCCGCCTTGTTTCAGAACTTTTTAACCAACAATTTGTGCATCGTTGAGTTAAATATGAGACCACTGAAAGATACTGCTTAGAAAAAAGCATTTTACCTAAATATTGTTTTTTATGATATCTGAATGCATAATTAGATTGGATGCAGTAGCAACTTCTTATAAACCAAGAAGTGTAATGCTACTTAAAATTAGTATTATTATTACTGCAAATAAGTTAATGCTTTTAGTCATATAATTTGTCTTTAGGAGACTTCAAATGGAAACTAAATGTCATTATAGAACAAAAAATGGCCTTAAATGTCTCATAAGTTGAGGGGTATTTCAATTTTATTTTCATATTATAATTTGAAATAATTTAATGTTAATACTGAAAGTGAACTTCATATAACAATAAAACTGTGAGAGATCTATCAATACATATCAAGAGGCTGCATATTCTAAACTTGTACTTTTGGAATGACATGGCAGTCAATGAAAAATCAGTTTATGGGGGTTTTCTTCATTTAAATGTCTATGATAGGAGTGAATAAACATATTTATGAAGTCAGATTTTTATGTTTCAATTTAGAGTGAAAGGCAGAGTACATAATACATGCAAGTGTAGTAAAAATTCATATAAATGGATGCAGAGGAAAGAATAATGATTTTATTATATTTTCAAGGAGAACTTAAGAATAAATTCATGTAGATCAGCCTTTTACAGAAACTTATACTCTAATTAAACCATTTAGTTACAGGGGTTTAGCCTTTTCTTCCACTTTTCTTCCACTTTTCCATGTACATAAAAGAGAGCGTTTGGTTGTAATTTTGTACTATTAGAACCCAGAACTAACAAAGATGAATATCAGTTTTGTTTTCTAACTTCTTTCTTATTTGACCATAGATTTGCAAATGTGCCTCACTGACTTTCACAAGCAATCTTATCAATATCATAGTTGAGCTCGCCTTAGTCTTAGCAAATAGGATTTGATCACCAGAGAGGAGGCTTAGAGTCAGAGTCTTAAAAAAACAAACAAACAAAAAATAAAAATACATTCTCAACCAATCCACCAAAACTGAGTCAATACTCCTAACAACATATACATTGCAAGATATTGAGCTATCCTCGTACAGGTATTTGATGTCAGCATTAAGTAGGGAGGCTGAAAACATGAAAGACAAAAGAAAAGTTTAGAAGCATAGGGGAGCATATACTTCCTGTGGCCAATCAGGTTACACCAGCAGCTCTATGGAAGAAACTCAGGAATCAAGGCAGTCATAGTGATATGACTCCTGTGACTGGACGAACACCAGGGTCCTTTGTCTCCTGCCAATTAGGTAGACGACACAGACACACTTGGAGTGATTTTAAGGAGCAGAGAGTTTAATAGGCAAAAAGAAGGAAAAAGCTCCCCCGTACAGAGACAGAGAGAGGGGAGCCCCTGAGCAGAGAGAGAAAAAGTCTGGGTGCAGTTTTATATTAGGAGGCTGGAGAAGGAGGTGTCTGGTTTGCATAGGGCTCAGGGGATTGGTTTGACCAGATGTGTCATTCTCATAGCCCACAGAAAAACTGGTCCCCCACCCCATCCTAGTCTTTGAATATGCAAATGCAAGTCACCATGATGTCCTGCATACATGGAGTTATCTGGAGGCAGCCATGATGCTTGGCACATGTGGCAACAAGAAGAGGGTGGAAATTGCCATGTTGGATGGACCCAGTTTCCAATGGCTTGCATTTGCATATCAAAGCCTGCCAGCCTTGCCTTTCAAGTTTCCTTTTTGTTAGAAAGAAATGTTTCCTGAGCTGCTTTATTTACAAAAATAAAAATAAAAAAGCCTTACCGAGGACTCCTTACCCTCCCTGTCTGCCTAAAATAATTTCTTAATAAGTCTTACAATAATAGTCATCTTGAATAGTGATTTGGAACAGATTTAAACTCTGAGAGATTGGCAAGTCTACCTACTGATGACCTTTTCTGATTTCAACTACTAACCTAGCTGGATTTCTCAGCATGGTCTGCTGCTAAATTTCTTATCCCTATTTCTCCCCATCTGTCAAAATAACCTAGTGCCCACTTGCACTATTCTAATTAGTGGGTGTGGTAGCAAAAAATAGACCTCAACACAAAGCCTAATACCTATCTGTAAAGTTTGATGGGTTATATGAATATGCGTTGTGAACCCAAAATACCTGAGACAGGTCTCAACCAATTTAGAAAGTTTATTTTGCCAAACTTAAGGATTTACCGTGAAACAGCCTCAGAAGGCCCAAGGTGGTCGAGACACAGCTTGGTTTTATATATTTTAGGGAGACATGAGACATCAGTCAGTATGTGTAAGGTGTACATTGGTTCGGCTGGCAAGATGGAATAACTCGATGTGGTCGAGGGGCTTCCAGGTCATAGGAAGATAAGAGACAAATGGTTGTATTCTTTTGAGTCTCTGATTAGCCTTTCAGTGAATACACAATTTGTATGTGAAAGGAGAGTAGAGAAAATAGTCACTTATACCTTAGTCTGGCTTAGTAAAACAATAGGGCAAAGGAAGTAATCAGATATGCATTTGTCTCACGTGAGCCTCAGAGGGATGACTTTGAATTCTGTCTGTCCTTCATCCACAAGCAATTTCCTGGTGGGCAACTTGTGAGGAAGGTATGTATCTTTTATTTTTTTTTTTCCAATCTTTGTAGGTATCTTATTTAAAAATAAAATGGCAGGCAGGGTTGTACGATATAGTTTCAAGCTTGACTTTTTCTTTGGCTTAGTGACTCTGGGGCCCTGAGATTAATTTTTCTTTCACAGCATTATGCCTCCTACAGTAACACAGCTATTTAAAACATTACTGCAATTCTAACTAAATAGCAGGTTAGTACTCACTGCATATAGAGTCCAATTAACAAGAGTGATCTGATACAAAAAAGAAAAGTGAATTTATTCTAAAGCTAGCTTAGGGGAAGGAGCAGAATGTGTCCTGCCTTTAAATGTGCTGCTTCCCCTTTGGCACAGAAAGCAGATACTTTTATAAGGTAAGGGGAGAAAATGAGCAAGGGAAAAGGTTCCCCTGCTACCAGGCAATTATCTACTGGACAGTTGAGTTGACACTCTCCTGGGCAAGAGTAAGTTGTAAAAGTGGCCAAGTAGGCATGCTTTCAACATATCCTCCTAGTAGGTGTGAGTTCCCAGGTGACTCCTGAAGAATGGAAGTTCTGGGCCAACTCCCTGTGGGTGAAAGTTCCTTGGCAGGTGTGCTTTGGTCTGCAAGTCAACTGTCAACTCTGGAGGAGAGATCTGTCTTAGAGCACATAATTAGAAGAACTTAACCTGTAGGGAATGTCTGTGAGGGGATAGGTGAAAGGTTATATTTGCATTTCTGAAGGTCTGTCGACAAAGAGTCAAGCTCTGTAAAATATTTGAAGAGATTTATTGTGAGCCAAGTATGAGTGACCGTGGCCCGTGACACAGCCCTCAGGAGGTCCTGAGAACATGTGCCCAAGGTGGTTGGGGTACAGCTTGGATTTATATATTTTAGGGAAGTATGAGACATCAATCAAATACATTTAAGAAATACATTGGTTTGGTCCAGAAAGGCAGCATAACTCAAAGCAGGGGCTTCCAGGCTATAGGTAAATTTAAACTTTTTCTGGTGGCAATTGGATGAGCTTGTTTAAAGACCTGGGATCCATAGAAAGGAAATGTTCAGGTTAAGATAAAAGATTGTGGCGATCAAAGTTCTTTTGAAGTCTTATAGTGACTGCCCGTAGAGAGAATAGATGATAAATGTCTCCTGTTCAGACCTTTAAAAGGCACTAGGCTCTTAGTTAATCTCTTCAGGATTGGAGGGCATGGAAGAAAAAGATATAGCTATTTTAATAGAGATTCTTTACAGATGCAAATTCCTTCCCCACCCCCACCCACCCCTAAAGGACAGCTTTGCAGGACCATTTCAAAATACGGCAAAGAAACATGTATTGGGGTAAAATATGTTGACTTTCTTCTTTGTCATGTAATATTATGCCAGTGTCTGATTGGAAAGTAAGTCATAATATATAGGGTTAAATAAAACCAATCTGATGAGAATTTATGGTTTGTAGTGCATGAATACCCAGACCACTCAGATAAGAATTTGGGCAAGTTAACAACAACAACAAAAAAAAATCATAGCTTAGTCCTCAGGGATAACTAGGAACAGGGAGCCAGGGAAGTGAGAAAAAATAGAGGAAAAAAATAATTAAACAATCTCTAGAAAAATGGGGGTACTCTGTTACATAATGACTCATTAAGAGGTGTGTAAGAAGTGATACTTGGTTCAGCCTGGGCAATGTAGTGACATCTCGTCTCTACATAAAAATAAAAATTAAAAAAATAGCTGGGCATGGTGGTGGAGGCTCACACTTGCAGTCCTAACTGCTTAAATGGTTGAGACACGATGATTGCTTAGAGACCAGGAGTTCCAGATTACAGTGAACCATGATAGTCCCACTGCACTCCAGTCTGAGTGACAGAGTAAGACCTTGTCTTGAAAAATCAATCAATCAATCAATAAATAAAGTGATAAGCGATGCTTGGAAAATTAGAGTAAGCATAACTTATACAAGGTAAAATTGACAAGTACAGTCATACCTCATAAAGTTTAAAATTTCTTCTGCATGCATATTGCTCCTTGAAATTAGATTTGGCAGCAGTTTAGTCTATTTTGGATTGTAAATAAAAGATTTAATTTTTAGTTGTAACTTATAGAAAATTTCATTACTATGCATGAGGAAGAAATAAATGAACAAAAAATTGTTTTATTAAATGGGAAATGGTGTATATTAAATCCCTCTTGTGGGAACTCATGTATAACATTAACATTATTAACACAGATTGCATATTAACACAGTGCATATTAATGGCATTCCTGCAATTGGAATCCTGTTTAAACTGTTTCAAAGCTAAGTAGTCATATTTGTACTGATAAAGACTTCTTACATCTTTAGGGGTTTTCTTTAAAGCCGAGTTAGAAGGGCCACTAATCAATCAAATATTTATTATTCTATCTAGTCTATGATCAGGATTGCCTGGAATAATAATAAATCATATATGACAAATTGTCATCAGATTTTTAAGAAAACTCTGCCAGTTATCTTCATGAACAATTTTGTTTGCTATTAGCATAATATTGAATTTTAAATGCATTAGCCAGATACTATTGAAATGTTTCGGTTTCATGGGCCTTAATTTAGAGCCCAAAGGTTCTGACTTGCTACTATTGAGTTTTCTGAAATAGGAAAAGAAAAATAGCTCAGAGCAGTTTGAGCTCTGTTAACTATGCAAAATTGATCAGGGCAAGAGAGACATAAATATGGGGGAGTGCAGTCATGGCCACCCTCACCCACCCATGCTCCGGGGCAACTGTTAAAAGGCATTTTTTTTTTTCTGACTTGCTGTCTCACCCATTATCTTTATGTTCCTGGAATTTGTGATACAAAGAACAATGTATAGTCAATTGATAGATTATGTTAATTTAATGTAAATTACTGGCAAAATTAGAAACTTGCTCTTATTTCTTTCCTTGATAAACCCACTTGTAACTTCTAATCAAGTGTATAATCAGGATGTCCTGAATCCCAGATAGCTATGTTTAAGCTTTGAGCTGGAATAAACTCAGTACTTAATTTTATTTTCTGAATCTCGTTATTTAAGGTTAACAGAACCAAGTCTCACCAAAGTCCTCAATATTTGCTTTTGTGCAGAACTATCATCTTTAATCACTTATCATTCTCCTAATACCTATGGTTGGCTCTGTTTTCCATGTGAGTACATTAACCTTGTGCTAAGGACAATTTAAGGTCTTGATGTTTTCCGTTCCACTCACTTTTTCTCTATTAAACCTATAATGCTTAACTTTATATTGAGATATAACAATAGACAATACAGAAACCTGTGTATGAAATACTTATACCTAAACCTCTGGTTGCCATGTGACTTTGTTTCTATAATGAAGTCACAACCCATCAGAGTAATAAGGGCCTTCCATAAAAATCTCCCTGGTTTTCAACAATGCCCTTAGACAGGGAGTTCCCTGAGCTCCAAAGAAGACCTGTCCCCTTAGGCAGAGCTTTCGATGTCTTTATCCTTATGGTCCACATTTACCCTGGGCAGAAATCTTGTCCCACTGCATAGGAACTGAGATAGGGATTCCACCGTTCCAGGAATGAACAACCCCCCTCTACTTTACACATAGGCATGGTAGGGGGTAAATGGCAGCCCCTTGTCTTCTTGGCTTGCCCCTTCTGGCATGAAACCTCCTTTCTAAAAGCAATCTGTGACAGAGGTTCACGGTGCTCTCAGCCTACCACACCTGAAGTAAAGCTTTTGCCATATGGGTAGTGGTTGGGAGGGAAAGGAAAAAATAGTTCCATTCCACACTTGCCTGAAATAGAGTTTTTGCGACATGGATTTGGGAGAGAAAAAATTAGAAATACTAACAGCTTGCCCCTCCTTTAACAGTACTGACTCCATGTTCAAGAAAAGCTTCCTTGCTTAAATATAATTATTAGTTGGTTTAAATTTGTAAATTACTCACTAAAAACAACCTTAGGAAGACAGGACCTTCAAAAGAGATAAGAGAAAATATGCAGGCCAACAACTCTGGGAATGGACTGACTGGCCTGATAGAAATAGACTAATGTGTCTGCAGAAGTCGACAAAACATTGACCAAAAAGCAATGATTGACTGTCCACCTGAAACTGTCATGAGTAACTGCCCAATGGGTTTACCTTACCTGCTACCTAGACAGAGCTGATTTATCAAGACAGGGGAATTTCAACAGAGAAAGAGTTATTCTTGCACAGCTAGCTGTGCAAGAGACAGGAGTTTTACTATTACTCAATTCAGTCTCCTGGAGCCTTTGGGGATCAGAGTTTTTAAGGATAATTTGGTGCGTGGGTGGGGCAGTGTCTGGACTGCTAATTGGTTGGCTTAGAGACAAAATCATAGAAAGTCAAAGCTGTACTCTTGGACTGAGTGAGTTTCTCGATGGCAGCCACAAGACCAGGTGAGCCAATTTATCCATCTGGGTGGTATCAGCTGATCCATCAAGTACATGATCTGCACAATATCTCAAGCACCGATCTTTGCTTTTACCATAGTAATGTTATTCCTGGCGCAATTTGGGAGGTTTACAATCTTGAAGCCTCCAGATGCATGACTCCTAAACCATAATTTCTAATCTTGTAGCTAATTTGTTAGTCCTACTGAAAGGAGTTAGCCAGCATGCTTTAGGCAGACAGTAGGGCAAGGGTCCCGGAGAATCTGCAACCTTCCCCACAAGTGTTTACACTAGATGTTTTGTGCAGATAAGGGAATCTGCACAGGAGGCTTGTTCAAACATGCCCCCAGCAGACTAAGGGCCCCTATGCACACTGCAGAGGATGGGGTGAAGCCTTTTACAAATAAGGAACCCAGCCTTATCAGCTTTAAAAAAAAAAAAAGCGCTGTATTAAACAGAGAATGGAGCAACAGGCAACCTGCTTTCAGGACCCCTCTTTTTGCTGAGAGCTTTCCTTTTTGCTTAATAAATTCTACTCCATGCACTCTTCAAGTGTCTATGTGCCCAATTTTTCCTAGTCATGAGACAAGAACCTGGGTCTAGCCGACCTAAGGAGCAGAAAAATCCTGCATGACTACAAAGGCATTCTAGTCCCCAGGCAAGAAGGGTTTGTTTGGGGAAAGGACTGTTATTTATCTTTGTTGTAAACTATAAATTATAAACTAAGTTCCTCCCAAAGTTAGTTTAGTGTATTCCCAAGAATGAACAAGGGCAGCTTGGAGGTTAGAAGAAAGATGGAGTTGATTAAATCAGATCTCTTTTACTGTCTCAATTATAATTTTGCAATGACAGCTTCACGTGTTTTATAAGAATGTTTTGATGATTATTTTTCCTAGTTTTCCATGAAAACCCGTGATCCAAGACACAATATGGTGAACTGTTCTTTGAATGCTAGTTTACTGCCACCTCCAGGTTGCTGGCTTCTTGAATAAAGCTAACTTCCATTTTACCAAAGCTCGTCTTTTGAGTTTTTGGCTTTCAAGGGACAAGTGGCCCAGATCTGAGTTTGGTAATACTCCCAGCCTTAAAATGTGGCTCCAGACTGCAAGTCTGGGGGAGAAAGAGCACCATCTTTTTGGTTGCCCATGTCCTGGGTAGGATCATAGCTCAAATGCATGGAGGGAGCTTGGGGCCACGAAGTCCAGTTGCATGCCAAAATCCTGTGGGTAGTTTTTCGGACCCAACCACAGCAATTACAAAGGCTTTCCCTGAAAAGTCTCATGGGGAAAAACTGCACTCCCCACACCAGACTTGGGGCATAGCCAGTGCATTGAATGTCTGGATTGAGCTTCAGTCAAAGCCTCTGGCCCCCTCTGAGTCAGCAATGTTCATAAACATGTTTGTATTCCCAAATGAGGTATCTCCATTAAGAGGCCACCTTTTCTGTGGGCCTCAGCTATGGCACTTTTCAGGCACCTCCTCTAAGATCTCCTGACCCTTGGTTCTCAGGGATCATAAAATAGTAAAACTGTTTTGTTTAGGGCTCCTTTGGCACTGAGACAATTCCCATGCCTGCATGACCTCTCATAACTGATGCTTACCTTTGCTGTTCCCTGGGAAAAAAATTGAACATTAGGGAGCTAGCACTACCTTTTTTTTTTTTTTTTTTGGTCTCTTGACTGAATTATCATGGTAAGTGAATAAAGGCTTTATTATTTCTATTACTTCGGCTTGTTGTCCTAATTGATTACCTAAACACCTGGCAGCTAGACATGGTGTGGTGAGTAATGGAGCAGGTCATGGCTTAAGTGTCACAGACTCACGTTGTTCTTACTGATTTAGTAGATTTTCTTGAATAAATGTTTCTGTATGCCCTTAGGGCAAGTTCTAGAGATTGTAAATGATTATTTTCTATTGCTTTCACCAGTTAAAGTGTAAATTTGCTAGGAAGAGGATCCATCTAGGTCTTAACTCCACCATTTCAGAAGCTGTATTTTTCCTGAGTTATATTCTTGTCAAAGTTGATAGTGGCTTTAACTTAGTACATCCAAGTGTTTTCTTAAACCTCAGCTTGTGTAAATTATCAAAGAGATAATGTAAAGAGTAAGGTAAAAATTTAATGGTTTTGGCTATAAAGTGGTTGTGTGTTGGATACAATGAAGTAATAAATGGGCAAAAGGGAAATGGCGTACCATGAAATCATTGCAACAAATTAGAATAACACAGGTTTCAAAGGTGTGGGCATCATTAACACACATGCTATAATTTAAAATCAGTTTACTTTTATAGGCCTCACATAGTTTCAATAGGCTGAAGAATTGTTTCCAGGATGATGTCAGAAGTTATTTGCCGATACAGTAAAGTATAGCAACACCCCACTCTCCAAAACAAAAACACCAAAGAACCTCTCCTAGAGCCACAGAGAGTAAGCATTATTTTACAATTTCACTAAATTATGGTATCTTTAATGACATACCGGGACTGTGTTTTATCCATTTTTGTATTCTCCTCCAGATTTTGCATTATGCTCTTTGGGAACCAGAATATTTGATAAGATTTAAGCTTAGGTATAATCGCATTTACTCTTACATGTTAACAGTTTTGGTAATTAAGCAAACATTTGATATAATGTTACGTATTTGGAGAAGTCCAATGGTACATATTAAGGTTGTTGCATTGCAGTATGAAGGCTATCTTATTTTCCTTGCAGTCTCTTGTTTGAAAATAACTAAAATGTCGCACAAAGAACATTTATAACATTATATGCATTCCACTGAATGATCTAATTTATGTTCAAATAAAAGTATTGCATTTTTTCTAATTTTTTTTTTCTTTGGCATTATCTCATGGTACGTTAAAGTTTTCTAAGGAAGTCATGAAACCATTGTTGGAATGAGTGCTACAGATTGAAGTGCTTACATTCAGGGCACTAGTTTTATAGCCTCTATATCTCGTTTTTTTTTTTGTTTTGTTTTGTTTTTGTTTTTTTTTTTTTTGACACAGTCTTGCTCTGTCGTCCAGGCTGGAGTGCAGTGGCGCATCTCGGCTCACTGCAAGCTGTGCCTCCCGGGTTCATGCCATTCTCCTCTCTCAGCTTGCCGAGTAGCTGGGACTACAGGCATCCGCCACCACACCCAGCTAACGTATTTTTTTTTTTTTTTGTAGTTTTAGTAGAGATGCGGTTTCACCGTGTTAGCCAGGATGGTCTCTATCTCCTGACCTCGTGATCCACCTGCCTCAGCCTCCCAAAGTGCTGGGATTACAGGCATAAGCCACTGCACCCGGCCTATAGCCTTTACATCTTTACCTCATCATTAAGGTGGGATACAGGTAGACAGCCTATCCCTCCATCAGTCTAGTAATCAGCTGATTAATAGGATTCATCCACATTCAGGTATTGCTGATTTTTGCTAAGACCTGATTGTGTTATTTAGTTACCACAAAATATATAGGTACTTTTTTGGGTGTAACATGATCAGAGTGTGGATCAATCTGAAAACAAAGTAAGCAGTTAAATTAAGCATGGATAGTAAATTACAGAATTACAACACAGGAGTAGATTTAGTTTTGATGGCTAGTTTAGTTTTTACTCTTCACTAAGCAGTTAGTACTTGTGATAGCTTTATAGCCAGGGATATCAATGTCCTGTTCTGATTTGTCTCTATTTTAATCTTCCAGGATCTTAAGAGTGTCTCATGGAAATTCACAAGCTGCCTCTATAATTTACTCAATTTTTAGTTATTATTAATGCCCCTCCTACAAATTATTAAAAATGCACTTCCTTCAGTGCTCTTGAAAATTTTGTCAAGTCATTGCTGAACCCATTATCTACTCCATTGAATCCTGTAGCCTGTATATCTTCTTGCAGACTGTAAAAAGTGTTTTGCATTGTTTGGTTTTACATATAATGCCTTTGTTAGACTCTTAAGTCTAATAAAGGTATCAGGAATATAGATATTATATATGCAAATGATATATATAATATATATTCGATGATATTCGATACATTCAAGGATATTATGTATGCAACATATGGTAATATCTCTCCTCCATTTTCCTTTTAAATATACTTTATTTATTTTACAGTAGGTTTTTTGTTTGTTTGTTTGTTTGTTTTTTGAGACGGAGTCTCGCTCTATCACCCAGGCTGGAGTGCAGTGAAACAATCTTGGCTCACTGCAAGCTCCGCCTCCCAGATTCACGTCAATCTCCTGCCTCAGCCTCCCGAGTAGCTGGGACTACAGGCGCCCGCCACCATGCCCGGCTAATTTTTGTATTTTTACTAGAGACGGGTTTTCACTGTGTTAGCCACAATGGTCTCGATCTCCTGACCCCGTGATCCACCCAACTCAGACTCCCGAAGTGCTGGGATTACAGGCGTGAGCCACCGCTCCCAGTCTTACAGTAGTTTTAGTTTCTCTGCAAACTTGAGCAGAAAGTACAGAGTTATTCTATCCTCTTGATTACACACACACTCTCTGTCTCTCTTTTTCTCTCTCTCTCTCTCTACTCCAGCATCCCATACCAGAGTAGTGTATCTGTTATAATTGATTAATCTACATTGACACATAATATCACCCAAAGCCCATAGTTTATACTAGGTTTCATCTTTGTGTTGTATGTTCTCTGGGGTTGGACAAATGTATTATGACATGTATCAACCATTATAGTACCGTATGGAATAATTTCATGAGCCTAAAATTATTTGTGTTTCACCTATTCATTCCTCCCTCTCAACCAGCCCCTGGCAACCACTGATATTTTTACTGTCCCGTAGTTTTGCCTTTTGCAGACTGTTACATAGTTTGAATCCTACAGATACATATCTTTTCAGATTGGCTTATTTCACTTGGTTATATACACCTAAGTTTCCTCCATGTGTTTTCTTAGCTTGATAGCTCATTTTCTTTTTTACACTAAATAATACTCCATTGTTTGGATATGCCACAATCTATCCACTCTGAAGGACATTTTGGTTGATTCCAGATTCTAGCAATTATCAATAAAGCTGCTGTAAACATCCTTGTACAGGTTTTAGTGCAGATATAAGTTTTTACACTATTTAGGTAAATACCAAGGAGCACATTGCTGGAATATATTATAAGAATATGTTTAGTACCAGTACCATGCTGTTTTGGTTACTGTAGCCTTGTAGTATAGTTTGAAGTCAGGTAGCGTGATGCCTCCAGCTTTGTTCTTTTGACTTAGGATTGTCTTGGCAATGCGGGCTCTTTTTTGGTTCCATATGAACTTTAAAGCAGTTTTTTCCAATTCTGTGAAGAAACTCATTGGTAGCTTGATGGGGATGGCATTGAATCTATAAATTACCTTCATCAGTGACAGACTGGATTAAGAAAATGTGGCACATATACACCATGGAATACTATGCAGCCATAAAAAAGGATGAGTTTGTGTCCTTTGTAGGGACATGGATGCAGCTGGAAACCATCATTCTCAGCAAACTATTGCAAGAACAGAAAACCAAACACTGCGTGTTCTCACTCATAGGTGGGAACTGAACAATGAGATCACTTGAACTCGGGAAGGGGAACATCACACAGCGGGGCCTATCATGGGGAGGGGGGAGGGGGGAGGGATTGCATTGGGAGTTATACCTGATGTAAATGACGAGTTGATGGGTGCTGACGAGTTGATGGGTGCAGCACGCCAACATGGCACAGGTATACATATGTAACAAACCTGCACGTTATCCACATGTACCCTAGAACTTAAAGTATAATTTAAAAAAAAAAAAAAAGAATATGTTTAGTTATGTGAGAAACTGCCTGTCTTCCAAAGTGGATAACATTTTGCACTCCCCCCCAGCAATGAATATGAGTTACTGTTTCTCTATATCCTTACTAGAATTTGGTCGTGTCAGTTTTCTGGATTTTGGCCATTGTAATAGGTGTGTAGTGGTAGCTCAAGATTGCTTTAATTTTCATTTCCTTAATGGCATATGAAGTAGACCATCTTATCTTGATCATTTGCCATCTGTATATCATCTTTTGTCTTGCTTTCATTTTATTTCCTCCAGAGTTGATCACTGAGTTAGTTCATCCCTTTTGCACTAAAAACATCTCTAATCCTTTTCCTGCTTGTCTCAAGAATACTCACCAGCGGTACTTGTGGCTGCAGCATTTACCCCAAGATAACTTTGCCGCACAATATCTCGCTTTTATCATTATTTTTGCCACACTCTAGTATATTGACTTTAGAAACAAAATGCATCATTCTATTTATGGCATTCTGTTTTTAGTAGTGCTCTTTCCATTTATAAAATGTAGTAATTCTCAATCACTGAAAATGTCAAATCTTAGAAAATGTAGGATTCCTGTGTGTGATGTTAACATTGTTCTCGAATAATTTTTGGTTGAAGATTCATTTGATATATCCAATTTTTCTGAAATAGAGGATTCTGATGACTCAGACAATTCTGATGTTAGCTCTGTTTAGAAATAGCTCCAAAAAACAGTTTTTTCATATTTTATTTTCACATTGAAAATTAGTCAGATTTGCTTCAGCTTCAAAGAGCATGTTTATGTAAAATTTAATGAGCATTGTCAGTGAGCTGCACTGTTTTTTTCTAAATGGGAAAGTCTACATACATACTCTACTCTTCTGTTGGTCGCTAACTTCTGACTCTTAATAGTGAAATCAGGTCTTTACTTTTGCAGAACTTTCTATTATTTAATTGAGAATAATTGGATTCTTGGAAATACTGCTCTTATTCCTCTAAAAAGTAGAAAAGCTCCCTATGATGCTTTCTAGCTTCCTTACATTAAATAATTTGAAATGTTGTCAGGGACCAGCATAAATGACTCTCATTTTTAACTATTTAGTTCTGCAGAACATGATGTGTGAGATACATAGGAGCTCAATTCCATGTCTGAGTGTGATCATAAATCAAATACATGGCTCACAGGATTAATTGCAATTGATATTTAATGCCCCAGCATAGAGGCATTAAGCAACATGCTCCTAGGCTTTTTCTGATTTACATATTTTCATACATATATAATTACCTTCTATTTCTAAGCAGTCTCATTTATCTTGAGAAGAATAATGGAGATGCCCGAAATATGATACTAAGAACATTCTGCGAAATCATGAAGAGTGTTTCAGCAAATGTTTGTTGACAAAATTATTTTTAGATATCTAGAAATAAAAGGAAAACTATGTAGTTATCAGCAAGTTTGTGTGATGAGTGGAACATTACTACAGATGAGATTTTTGCATTCATTAGCAATTTTCTGGCAATGTCTTCAATGAACAGCACTAAAATAAGAATCCCTAATATCAACTGCTAACTTGACAACTCTTTTGGAAGTTTTATATTATTTCAGAGACTGCTGTCTACTCAGCATTTGATCCTATATCTAGCCTATGATGGAAGATCATCTTTGAGAAGTAAGTAACTTTCAAACTTAGTTGACCAAAATCCTGGGTGAGAACTGCATTTTATGTTTCAAACCAAACACACACACACACACACACGCACACACACACACACGAGAAACAAAAATTTTACCAGACAATACTGATGCTTACTATAAACAATGTACTCTGATGTTTACTAGTTTACTCAATTTCATTTTTGTAAAAAAATGTTTAGGATAAACTCAGTTGATTTTATCACCAATCAATGTTTTGTTTTGTTTTGTTTTGTTTTTTCTTTGAGACAGAGTCTCATTCTGTCGCCCAGGCTAGAGGGCAGTGGCTCAATCTCTGCTCACTGCAACCTCCACCTTCCAGGTTCAAGTGATTCTCCTGCCTTGGCCTCATTAATAGCTGGGATTACAGGCACGTACCAGCACTCCTGGCTAATTTTTGTATTTATTTATTTTTTTTTAGTAGAGACAGAGTTTCACCATGTTGGTCAGGCTGGTATTGAACCCCTGACCTCGTGATCCACCTGACTCGACCTCCCAAACTGCTGGGATTACAAGTGTGAGCCACAGCACCCTGCTTCAATGGGTTTTTAACTGCAATTTGATAAGTACTTCTCTGTGGTTCCTTTGCAGTCATGTGCATAAAAATCACCTATGAGACTTAGAAAAATGCATTTTCATGAACCCCAACCTAGAAATTCTGATTTAGTAGGTCTGGGGCAGAGTCAAATTAGGTCCCTTTTGGGGGGAATGCTTCTTTGTTTTTGGTTTTGGTTTTGAATTTTTTGGTGGTGTCGTTTACTGCTTGGAGAACTCAGTCTAGAGAATTTGTGTTTTTGATTGTCCTGGCACTACTCTTGGAGAACCTGTTATATCGAAAAATTCTCGTGAATATTATCCTGTGTATTTTAATTAAACATTTTATTTTAAAGTAATTATAAATTCACACGAAGGTGTGAGAAATAATACAAAAGTCTCACATATCCTTTACCCAGTTTCTGCCAATGGTAACATTTTGAAAAACCGTACTATAATGTCACAGCCAGGAAATTGACATTGACTCAGTCAAGATAAAGGACAATTCCAACAAATCAAGGACTTTACTATCCTATGTAGCCACACCAACATTCCTCAACACTTCCTATCCCTAACCTCTGACAACAAATAGTCCATTCATGACTTCCATTTGTGAAATTCAATAATGTTATATAAATGGAATCATAAACCATGTAAGCTTTGAGAGTTGTTTTCTTTTTCAGATTTTACTCAGCATAGTTCCCTGGAGATGCATCCAAATTGTTATGCATATCAATAGCTTGTCCCTTTCTATTGCTGAGTAGTATTCCACAATATGGATGTACAATAGTTTCTTTATCTAATCACCCATTTATGAACAACTGGATTGTTCCCAGTTTTTGACTAATGCAAGTAAAGTTGCTAAAAATATTTTTTACCTATTTCTCTGTGAACCTGCTTTTATTTTTCTGAAATAAATGTCTGGAAGTGCAATTAGTAGGCCATATATGCTATTTGCATATTTATAGTATTCAAGATTATGAAAAAACTCTTTTAGAGATATCTAAATCATTTTAAACTTTCACCAGAAATTTACAAGTGATCCAGTTTCTCTCCACCCTCAATAGCATTTAGTGTTTTTCTTATTGTTTTTTCTGGCTTAATACACTTTATTTCTAGAACAGTTTTAGATTTACAGAAAAATTCAGATGGTAGTACAGACTTACAATGTACCACACCTCCAATTTCTCCTTTTATTAGCATTTTCTTTGTTAGTATAGTGCTTTTGTTACAATTAAACTAATATTGATACATTGTTTTTAACTAAAGTTAAATTTTAACTTTATTCAACATTTCTTATTTTTTACCTACTATTTTTGTATTCCATAATCTCTTCCAAGATACAACATTATCTTTAGTTCCCATTTCTCCCTAGGCCATTTTTGGGTGCGATGGTTTCTCATGTTTTCTTTATTTTTTATTTCCTTGAGAGATTTGAGCAGTGCTGGTCGGGTATTTTGTAGAAAGTTCCTCAACTGGGATGCTGTAATGATTAGATTGGAATTAGGGATTTCAGGAAGGAAGACCATACAGATAAAGTGCCATTTTCATCACATTATATCACAGGTATACACTGTCAATGTGACTTATCACTGTTGATGTGACCTTAATCACCTGACTCAATTAATGTTTGTCAGATTTCTTTTCTGAAATTACTCTTTGTTCCCTCTCTAAATACAATACACTTTAGAAAAAAAATTATTATGTACATTCCACATTGTAAAATGGGAAGGAGTGGAGAGTTATGTTACACCTTCTTGAGGACAGACTATCAATATAAAATATTTGAAATACTGCAAAGATTTTTCTCTTCTCTTCCACTTATTAATGCCTTTCTAAAACTTTGACCATTCTGATAGGTGTCATGTGATACTTCAATGGGGGTTTAATTTGCATTTTCCTAATGTCTAATGATGTTTAATCAATGTTAATGCGCTCATTTGTCATAAGTATATCCTCTAAGGTGAAATGTCAGTTTTTAATTTTGATGATGTGCTTTTGGTGTCAATTATTAAAAAAATAAAATAAAATAAATAACCTCTTTGCCTATAGTTTTGTGTTTCTTAAGTTCATGATCCATTTTATTTTTTGAGTTATAAGATGTGAGGATAAATCACTGTTCAACTTTTTTTTTTCCCTTAGGAATGTCCAATTCCTTCCATTTTTTTTTTAAATGACAGTTTTCATTAAACTGCTCTTACACCATTTTGCTCTTACACTGTTTTGTCCCTTTGATATTTGAATCTATGCCTCTGCTATGCCATACTGCCATGATTACTGTAGCTATATCATAAACCTTACAATTAATTTAAGCACAGTATTTCTGTACACTTTTTCTCTTTTGCCAGGATAGTTTCGGCAATTCTAGAGCCTGTGCTCTTCCATATAAATGTTATAATAAGCTTGTCTACAACTATAAAAGAAAATATTCTGAGTTTCAACAGAAATTATGTAAATGCCTGGGTTAATATGCGGTTAATCGACGTTACAATGTTGAGTCTTCTAACACATGAACATGGTATGTCTCTCCATTTATTTAGGTCTTCTTTGATTTTCACCAGCATTATATAATTTTCAGTGTATATGTCCTACATATATTGTAAAGTAAGTATGTCATTGTCTTCAGACTGATTATAAAGGTAATTCTGTTATTAATTTTGAGATATCAGTCTATAGTTTTCTTTTGGGTACTGTCTTTGTCTGGTTTTGGTATCAGGGTAATATTAGCTTCATAAAATTCTAGCCTCATAAAAAAATCCTTCCTCTTTTATTTTCTGGAAGATAGTGTATATAATTAATGAATGATAATTGCTTTGTAAATATTTGGTAGAATTTTCCAGTGAAACCATCTGTACCTGACGATATCTTTTTGGGAAGCTTGTAAGTTATACATTTAATTTTATTATTGGTTACAGGACTATTTTCATCGTCTATTTGATCTTAGTGGAGATAGGTTAGTTTGTGAATTTCACAGAATTCAGTCATTGAATTTATAAAAGTAATGTTGTTTGTAGTATTTCTTTGTTATTCTTGTTATGGCTGCAAAATTTATAGTGATAACCTCTATTTCATTCCTGATATTAGTGCCTTGGGTTTTTTTCTCTATTTATCTTTGTTAGTCTTGCTAGTGTTTTGTCTGTTTTTTTAAATAACAAGGTTTCATTGCATTGATATTCTCTATTGTTTTCCTGTTTTCAGTTTCATTGATTTCTGCATTTGTCTTTATTGCTTCTTTCATTCCAGTTGTTTTGAGTTAATTGTGCTCTTTTTGTCTCTAGGTTCTTGAGGTAAGAATTTAGTCTATTTATTTGAGGTCTCTCCTCTTTTCTAATGTATTCAGTACTATAGCTTATACTCTCAGCACTGCTTTAGCTGCTTCCCATATACATTTCTATTTTCTATTTTTATTTTCATTCAGTTCTATATGTATATTTTAAAAGATATTCTTGACCCTTATTCTTTTACCTATGTATTGTATAATACTTTGTTGTTTCATTTATAAGTATTTGGAAAGTTTTCTTTTGTCTTTCTGTTAATGATTTCTAGTTCTATTCCATTATAGAAAAAGAATATACTCCACATGACTTCAATTGTTTTATATTTTGAGGGATTATTTAGTGACCCTGGATATGATCTATTTGGTGAATGGCTGCTAGGAAAAAGTATGTGTATTATCTTGTTTCTGAGGGGGCTATTCTATAAAAATCAATTAGATTCTGTTGTTTAATAGTGTTTCTTAGTTCTTTTTTATCTTTGCTGACTTTATGTCTAGTAATTCTATTAATTGCTGATTGTGAGGTTTTGGAAGTCACTAGCTATAATTGTGAATGTATATATTCCTCCTTTTAGGTTTATCAGTTTTTGCTTTTTCTATTTCGAGCCTACATTATTTCATACATACATATCCCAGATTATTATGTCTTCCTGGTATACTGATTCTTTTCTCATAATGTAAGGTTTCTCTTTGTCTGCAATAATTCTTTTTGCTCTGGAGTCCACTGTCCACTTTATCTGGTATTAAAATAGCTACTCCTGCTTTGTTTTAATAAATTCTTACATTTTATACTTTTTTCATCATTTTTCTTTCAAACTACCCAGTTTGTTAAATTTGAAGTGAATTTCTTGAAAACAAGAAGAGTGGCCTAAAAAGAAGTAGATCCCCCAGAAAGGATTGAAAGTAGCATTCATAAGAGTTTTTAAGAGAAATCATTATGAGGGAATGTAAGATGGAAAAAAAAAAATAAAGCTTATGCTAAGGCATGGATTTCTACTGCTGGGAACTGGGTCTCAATTCCATTGGGGAACTTCTGATAGATGATGTGAAACATGCCTTCAGAATTGTCCCATGCTACACTCAATGATTACTGCACCAAGGATGCAAACTCTCTAACACTTCTGGCCTGCCCACTTTCAGAGCAACGCATACTCCCCAAAGCCAGAGAATGTCCTCAGGTAGAGAAACAAAGGAAGCAATCTGCTGTCTTCGAGCAGTATAAAGAATACGTTGAATGGGAGGAGCAGAGGAAGTGTCTGCTACAGTCCAACCCTTGCACCACTTATATCCACTTATGTCCCATCTAAAGCCAACCGTGTCCTATCACTGACTAATTGGTTATGGTAGTATCCAATTATAATCCCTTAAAGAAAATAAAAGACAACAACATTGTTAAGGACACACTGTAGTACTTGATGTTGCAATTTTCCTGATATGCATATTCTGCATTACCATAAATTATATTCTTCCCTAACCCTAAGCATGCGCTTCTACTGGTCTGAGTTGTTTGCCAAGTTAAGTGACATAGACCTTCATTTTCGAAAGTTGTAGGCTTCTGCTTAATTTGCCCTTGTCAGTCCATCACTGATATAATTTCCCTTTTACTTTTAATGTACAATACAGAAGCACAAAGAGAAATGTGAGTGAATGGCCCCATTATGGATCAGCAACCCTTGCTCTTTGTGAAATTAGTTTCAATTACCACAACAAGTATTGTAACATTTTATTTGCCTGCTTTTCTACTAATAGAAGGAACTTGAAGGCACCCATTTTAGGCATCGATTTAGATTTCATTGGTCTTTTATTGTGTTTGCTAATGGAAAATTTATCCTGCGAGAAGCAGGACCCATAGAATCTAAAGTTGCTGGAGAAGGAATCACAAATTCCTCAAGTGGGTCACTGGGAGTGACAGGGAATGTGCCATTTCTACTTTTACTACTTTGTTCCTGGACCCATGTGTTCTACCTTCTGAAGAATAGAACCATAAAATAAACATTGGCTTAAAGTGTGTACAAGATCCTGAAGAAGAACATCTCAACTTCTGAGGTTGCCATTGATGTAGTTTGGATATTTGTCCCCACTCAAATCTCATGTTGAAATGCAATCCCTAATGTTGGATTGAGGGTCTCCTGGTGAGAGGTGTTTGGATCATGGTGGAAGATTCCTCATGAACGGCATGGGTCATCCTGTTGGTGATAAGGAAGCTCTCCTTTGAATTCCCACGAGATATGGTTTTATGGAAGTGTGTGACACCTCCCCCATCCATGATCCTGCTCTTGCTATGTGACATGCCTACTTCCCATTTACCTTTTACCAATATTGTAAGATTCCCGAAGACCTCACCAGAAGTCAAGCAGATGTTGGTGCCATGTTTGTACAGCCTGCAGAAGTGTGAGTCAATTAAACCTCTTCTTTTCATAAATTACCCAGTCTCATATATTTCTTTATAGCAACACAAAAACAGCCTAATGCATCCGTTTTCAAACTAGTGCCTTAGCTGCATCATTAGGAGACTGTTTCAATGTTCCATCAGACTGGCATCTTCTGGGTAATACAATATATGATAAGAGCAATGAAATCTTTGGTCATATTCCATGTGTGGCAACTTGTTCACCAAAAAGTGGTTTCATTGCTCCAAGGTGATATTATGTGGAGCCCAGTGTGGATAACTATGATACTCTGTGAGTCTTTGAGCAGTTGTGTTATCAGAAACAGTGTGAATGGAGAAGGCACACCCACACCAATAATTGATATAATTTTCAGTAAAAACTAACCAATGCTTCCTGCTATGTGGAAAGAGTCTCATGTAAGCAACTTGAAACCAAGTAGCTGGCTGGTCTCTTTGAACAGTGGTACTATATCAACAGCCCAGTCTTGGTCATTGCTGTTTATTTATTTAGCCGCAGCAGTATGTACACTAGCATTGTTGATAGGTGCTTAGCAATTGAGCCTATGAATAATTGCCAATTTTGCTACCATGTGAAGTGGGTTGCATATGGCCCCTAAATGATATGTCCATATCAAATTCCTGGAACCTGTGAATGTTATGTCATTTGGAAAAGGGATCTTTGCAGATGTAATTAATTAAATAACTTGAGATGAAGATATCATGGTTTACCTGGATGGGCTCTAAGTTCAATAACAAATGTGCTTATAAGAGACAAAGAGGAGAGGCAGACAGAAGAACAAGAGGCAGTGTGATATGGAGGCAGAAATTTGAGTGATACAACTAGAAACGAAAAAAAAAAATGCCAAAGATTGCCAACAGCCATGAGAAGCAAGGAGAGGGGCATGAAATGAATTCTTTCCAAGAGGTTTTGTAGGGAGTACAATGCTACTGACACTTTGATTTTGGACTTCTGGCCTCTAGAACTGCAAAAACATAAAATTCTGTTGTTTCCAGCCACCAAGTTTGTGGAAATTTGTTCAAGCAGGACTGGAAAACTTATTCAACATGATTAATATATTTATGTATGATTAACGTGTAAGCAATGGGAAAGCAGAAAACGTAGGCTAGATGCAAACCACTAAAACAGTCATTCTTAGCCACCCGATTGTTCAGCACCCCGTCTATAGTGAATGCTGTCAGGAGGGTTTGACCTGAGACAAATCTTTACATATTTGTCTTAGCCACATTGGTCTTTCTCAAACTTCATTGTCTTCAATCTTAAAATGTTGCCGTTTCAAGACTTCTGGTGATCTGCCAAACTATTACTTCTCACTTTGGTGAAGAATTTCCTCTGTGGGCCTCAGGAGAATCATAGTCAGATGATGATTTTATGGTCCCCATAGTTAATCCACTCTAGAATGCCCCGTCTTTCTTAGCCTTCTAAGCCTTTCTTCAATGCCCTGTCTAAACAGTTCAGACATCTCCACCTCATTTATAGGGGAGAATCTTTTATTTCTTCACATATATCCTAATCTGAATAATCTACCCATCTGTGTGCTACTCCCTGGTTTGCCCCCTTGCCCAGAAAATATCCTTTTATTAGTTAGGGTTCTCTAGAGGGACAGAACTAATAGGATATATGTATATATAAAAGGGAGTTTATTAGGGAGTATTGGGTCACATGATCACAAGGTGAAGTCCCAGGATAGGCTGTCTGCAAGGTGAGGAAGTAATGGCTCAGTCCAAGTCCAAAAGCCTCAAAAGCAGGCAAGTCCACAGTGCAGCTTTCATTCTGTGGCTGAATGCCTGGGAGTCCCAGGCAAACAACTGGTGTTAAGTCCAAGAGTTCCAAGGCTGAAGAATCTAGAGTCTGATGTCCAAGGGCAGGAGGAATGTAAGGCAGCATCCAGCGTGGGAGAAAGACAAAAGCCAGAAGACTCAACAAGCCAGCTTATCCCACCTGCTTTGTTCTAGCCATGCTGACAGCTGATTGGATGGTGCCCACTCACATTGAGTGTGATTCTTTCTCTCCCTCCCAGCCCACTGACTCAAATGCCAATCACTCCTGGCAATACCCTCACAGACACAACCAGAAACAATACTCTACCAGCTATCTGGGCATATTTCAATCCAATTGATATGGTTTGGCTGTGTCTCTACTCAAATCTCATCTTGAATTGTGGTCCCCATAATTACCACATGTTGGGGGAGAGACCCAGTGGGAGATAATTGAATCATGGGGGCAGCTTCCCCCATACTGTTCTCGTAGTTGTGAATAAGTCTCACGAGATCTGATGGTTTTATAAGGGGTTTCCTCTTTCATTTAGCTCTCACTCTCTCTTCCCTGCCACCCTGTAAGACATGTCTTTCACCTTCCTCCATGATTGTGAAGCTTCCCCAGCCAGGTGGAACTGTGAGTCCATTAAACCTTTTTTTATTTATAAAAATAAATACCCAGTCTTTGGTATGTCGTTATTAGCAGTGTGAAAACGGACTAATAAACAAATCAAATCGACACCTAGTATTAACCATCATAGCCCTCAAGCCGCAAGACACAGAAAGCCCTTAATGTGTCCAGAAATTGTTTTCAGGAGATTTGGATAGGGTGCTGACAGCATCTGCTACAAGTGTTAAAGATTATAGAGTAATTAATGGACTTAAACACATCTTAATTAGAATTCTGGCTTTACTGGTTAACATCTGTGTGATGTTGGGTCACCCTTCAATCTGTCTAAACCTCAATTTCTGCATTGAAAATAATGAACTTAATATAATTGACTTTATAATTTTAATAGGAGAATTACAATAATATCTATCCACCTGATCAGCATAAGATAATGTGTGAACTGCTCAACACAGTGTTTGGCATATTGATACTAAATATTGGAGGTGGAAGTAAAACCCGAATTTGTTTGACTCCATAGCCTAAGCTCTTGACCATTATGCCATATTAATTGGAAAAGAGAGGGTTGGCAGAAGTCATTCTATGTGGCACTGTTTCCCCACACCCTTTGACTCCAGGACACAGGGTTTCAGGTTAAAGTAAGTTTAAATATAACATTGGAAGTTTGTGATAATTTCTGATGGTGAAATACACAACTAGGATTCAAGTTCAGAAACTATGTAATTTGTCAAGACTTTATCTGTATTTAGAGATGGGATGAATTTAACTTTCTTCATGGTTTACTAGAAAGGACTTTTGAAGTCAGTGTCGTAGCAAACGTTTAATTGATTATACTTAGAAATAATCTGATTAACATGACATGTTTTGCACTTATACATGCACACAAAAAATGACTATTTACAATTTTCTTAATTCTGAAGTCGTAAATATCTTTATAATTGACATATCTCATGTTCTCCATAAGCTTAAAGAGTCCAAAGGACTATTTACACTGCAAGAGGTTCAGAAATTATCTACATTTAGCTTGTTTTTACTATCACTTTACGTTAGAAAGCAATTAACAAATGACCTCTATTATGTTGTTTCCTTTCTGTTCCAGGGAGTTCACATTAGAGTTCACTACTGGATTGCAGATGACTTTTGTCACCTTGGGAAACTATTAAACCAATCAGTTTCTTCCCCAAGGTTGGCATTAATACTGAAATTTTAATTGCACAGCAGTATTGAAGATCCTTGTAATTCTTAAAATTTTTCTCTAAAGCTCTTCGTAGCCTGCTTTTGTGTGTTTAGTATAGGATTAGAAGAAGTTTGTTCGTCAGTGTTTTAACCTTTTCCACCTCTTGATGAGGCTGGGTGTACCTTAATAAACTGTTTCTTCTCCCCATGTATCTCTTAGGTCTAAAAAAAGAAAGGAAACAAAGTAACCCTGCCATTCCTCTTTGTAGCACATTTTCTCCTTAGTGAGGATTTTTTCTTTCAACCAGAACTGAAAGGTGACTAATTTTTTAGAATTAATTTGGACTTTTTATTATTATTATTTTTAGTTCTCTTGGGCCATTAAAGTAATAGTTTTGAACTCTGTACACCCATGGCACTTTTACAAATTTGCTACAGACAGAAAAACAGCTTTCTGATAGAGCTGAGCAGCAGGTAAACTCAACTATGGACAACATTGGGACAGTTTTCATCATGTAATGCCATAGTCTAACGACTTTTGACCACTGTGAAAACTGGAAGTAGATTATATTTAAAAAGTGCGATAAACTTGTTTTATTAGCAAATTTTTCCAAAATATTTATCTCCCCTCTTTTCTTCCTTCTTGGTGACAACTTTATGTCTGCCTCTACCTTCAACACCCAATTTCAGCCTTCTTCCTCTAACATCTTTTCTCTATGTGTATTTTGGAATGACGATTAAAATATTACGAGGAACACAAAATTTATAGTGAAAAAAATCTAGGTTCTCACACAATTTCACTACCTGAGGCAAATTAACCAAGCTCTCTGAGCTGTAGCTTCCTTTTTATGTGTAATAAAGACAATAATGACTGTCATAGAGAGCTTATGTGAAGACTGATTTAGACCACAACTGTGAAAAGCGTTAACAAATTTCATATTTATAGTAATATTCCAAGAGAAACTTTGACTACACTGTTGTGGGGTCCATCAGTTAAGAATAGCATTATATTTGGTGCTGAAAGACCCTGACTCTGACTCTGAAAGTAGCACATAAAGAAATGTAGTCTGACTCTTTAATTTCTTTTTTTTAGGCAGACATTTCAGTGTTTACTATATCCCCTTCTTTGGAGTAACAAGACTAAAAATATAAATAAAAGGTAAAAACTGTAGAGAGCTTCAATTTGCTTTTCTCCTCACTTCTCTGACCTTCTCCTGCAGAAACACACGTAAGGTTCCTGACATAACAGAAACATAAATTATAGCACAGACAGGAAAAAATATTTTCCCTATTAAGGCCAAGGATTGATATCCCAGTAAGACCTATCTATGTGTGTTCTATATAACTATAACTCAGAAAAATTCGAATAGTAGATACAAATTGCAAAGTATGATTTATTTATAAAATTTTCTTGTCTTAGGGCATTATTAAGGAATTAGAGAGTGTTTAATACAACAAAATTGTATTAAAATATTTACATTCAAAACTACCACGTATAGTAATCAGGTACTTATTGTGCACTCTCTATATATTCAACATTAGAAGAGAAGATTTGGGATATACAGAAAAAATATGACAAGATAATTATCAACCCTCAAATAACTTGTAATCTAGTTACAAAGATCACACTATCATACAAAAAAATTAATAGAAATAAGACTAGCTCATAATTGTGGGCTAAATTATGCAGAGAGCACATATCAATTTATAAAAAGAGGCATATAATTGAAGGCATGACTAGTTAGGAAACTTTTTTTTTTTTTTTTTTTTGTTGAGATGGAGTCTTGCTCAGTCGCCCAGGCTGCAGTGCAGTGGCGCGATCTGGGCTCACTGCAACCTCCGACTCCCAGGTTCACGCCATTCTCCTGCCTCAGCCTCTCCAGTAGCTGGAACTACAGGCGCCCGCCATCACGCCCGGCTAATTTTTTGTATTTTTAGTAGAGACGGGGTTTCACCGGGTTAGCCAGGATGGTCTCGATCTCCTGACCTCATGATCCGCCAGTCTCGGCCTCCCAAAGTGCTGGGATTGCAGGCGTGAGCCACCGCGCCTGGCCGGAGAAGACATGTCTTAAGGCCAAAACTGTGGGAAAAAGTTACTACAGACCTTAGTTGTATCTTCAGAAATATAGGTTGGAACATGCTAGATACTCCCTTTAGTGACTGTTTAATGTTAATGTTTGCACAGAGGAGGCCTTTATGGCCCACCAAATCTACAGAGATTTAAATGTTATGTGACAGTTTATTTTTGAAACCCTAGCAAGTACCATAATAATTTTATGTATAAAATAGTTTTTAAGATCACTGATTTGTTTTAATCTATTTGTTGAAGACAGCATACTCTACAATTTTCAGCATAAATGAATAATATCCATATACCTCAAATATTTTTGTACTATATAAGAATAAATTTTGAATTCAGGCTCGTAAAACTCTTACATAATGGGGTATATTTTGAAGTGGATATTTCTTAGAGTAAATCGTGTTCCTGAAAATGGCACTGAAATAAAAATTATGTGTATCTAGAAAGGATGTGTCACCGGTAGTCAGTTGTGACTGAAAGTTGTCCAGGTTCTTGGAGTTTTGAACAAAGAATTGAACAAAACGCCCAGCAAAGCAAAGAAAGAATGAAGCAACAAAAGAACAAAAGCAGGCATTTATTGAAAACGAAAGTGTATTCCACAATGTGGGAGCCTGCTGGATACAGAATATTCTTGGGTCCAAATATCCCCTAGAAGTTTCCCATTGGCCACTTAATGCTCCCCTCATGTAAATGAAGTGGTAGCCCACAATCAGTCTGATTGGTTGCAGAGAACAGCCAACCAGAGGCTGAAGACAAGTTACAAAGGTTCACACTCCTGTGCAAACATCTGATTGGTTGCAAAAAGCAACCAATCAGAAGCTTGGGTGAAGTTACAAAGTTATACTTCTATGCAAACCAAGACTCGGCCGGCAATCCGTTTGATTTTTTGCAGACAGCCAATTTCCCATCTGCTTCATAGAAAAGGTCAAAGCGAGTAGCCTCTGGTCTTTTTGTTACTCAGGCGTGGAAAGTTAGGGATTTCCTTTCAATTTAGTTGTAGGAAGTCGGCGTGAAACAACTTTAAGTTCCCGACCTCCAGACCCTATTCTCCTGCCTCAGTTGTGCAATTAGGGGAAATGTCATAATGTAGGGCGGCATCCCCTATTATGGACTTTCGTTCACTCAACCATTCATCTATTTATGTATTAAATAATTTGTTCTGTGCTAGTGCTGTGCTAAGTATGAAATATAAAATGATGAATAAAACAGACCTTACTTTTACCCACATGGAGTTGAGTCTAGTTAGAAAGGAAGAAAATAAACAAGCAAACAAAAAAATAAATGTAACATTATATAAGTTGCTATGTACTATTTAAAGAAAAGGAGCCAAGAGAGATAAAAACAATGGAGGCCAGGGAATCTACTAAGCTAGTCTGCCTCAGCAAAGACTTCTTATAAAGAGGTGATGATTTCGAAAAGAAAATTTTGTGAAAACCCTGTGAAACAACATTTGAATCAGAAGGACCAACAGGTGCATATTCAAGGAATGGAAAAGCCACTCTGGCTGGGGTATAAGAATAAAATATGAGAGTGGCGTGAACTAAGATTAAAGAGGCAGCAGTGGCTAAACGTCATGGGCTCCTGTAAATCACTAGGACTTTATTCTAAGTGCATCAAATGACATTGTTTGGTTTGAAGAGGACAAGAGACACAACCTGATTTACATGCTATAAAGATTATTCTAGATTATTTCTAGAGAAAAAATTAGAGGGAGATGAGAGAGAACAGGTATAAAGCCAGTGCTTGTCTTCATATCAAATAAACTAAAAATTGTATGCCTTTATTTCACATGGCATAATGCTTTTGGAAATATGTTTAATGAATGGGGCAGCAGAGTGACCCCTGGAATGTAAAGTCTACGAAAGCAGGGACTTTGTTTGTCTTACCATATATAAGAGGTACTGAGCTTAATACAGTACCTAGAAATTCGTCAAAAATATTTGTTAAATCAATTAATTAACTCATAAGTGAATAATATAATTTTGATTTAATGTTAGTTATATATGTGATTTCTGAAAACAATGACTATCACTTCAAGAAAAACGGTGGTGTCTCAATGCAGCAGAATTTTTAAAACATTCTACGCATGGGGGTAGGAACAAATAATATCAAAGAGAAGGATGAGATCAACTTTAAAAGGAAGAAAATAACATCTGAAAGATCAATGAATCATACAACTCGTGTACTGCCTATATAAAAATTAGTAACATGAGTTTAATAGATAAAGCAGTGTAACTGTGCATTATTCTGAAGTTAATTGCTCTGAAATAAGAAATGCTTGTATTAGACTGGTGTAAAAGAGATTGCGGTTTTTGTCAATAAAACTAATGGCAATTACTTTTGTCCCAACCTATAACAAGGTCAGCAGAAGATTACAACAAAGGAAAAACTAGGAAGCAGCAATGGTTCCTTGGCAACATGTATAATAAACACAATTACTGGATATGCTGTACATTTAAAAAAAAAAAAAAAAAAAGAGGAAAGGAAGCCAAACAAAACACTATCTTTAACAAAAGTGAAACATTAATTAGCTAACCTGTCTATCCTAGCATTATTATCTGGTTAGTATTTATCTAGAAAAAGGACAATAGTTTTCTACATAAACAGCTTTTCTTTAAAATACGTTTTTACTATTTTTCCACATATATAGTGATTTTGAAATCTATTAAATGATATAATTGAGATTGCAAGCTTTGCCATATATGTTTGAATTGATAAAAAGGTACAAGAATCTAATGTGCATATCTGTACAAGATCCACTTTCCAACACAGTAATAATTAAGGAATTAATGGTAAATATCAGTGTAGGCTCACATTTAGCACTAATCATTTGTTAATGCTCCCTAAATCTATGGGAATATATTTATAACAAATCGAAAGGTACAGCTCAAAAACATTTCCAGCATCTCCACAAACATCAGTAACTAACACAACACAAAGAGGAAACTATCACCGAATATAATACTCACCAAAAAAATCTCCATTTTAAAAGTAAGGAATACAAACATTTCAAGACTATTATGGCTCACATGGTTGCTAATGCAACCAGTACTATGTTTCTTGGCAAATCATTTACCAATGTCATTTGTTGCCACCTCACAAAAATGTGATTCCACAGTTTAATGGATCTATGCTTCAAGTAGAAATGTGTAATTTGAAAGCACAGCAAGTGAGGTCTTGTTCACAGCGTCACAAATCTGTGGACCTGTAGTTTTGTCTATGACACAGCAATGTGGAATGCTGTAATCTATTAGCTCTGTCTTGCCTCTGTCCTTTCAAATGATTTTCAGCAGTGAAGACTTATAACATCTGTATTATTTCTGTGTTTATAATGAAACAGACTCATTTTAGACTAGCTCTTATTCTAAATATGACTCTACTCATCGCAATGCTTTGGTTATGAATGAGTTTCTATATATTCTTGGAAGAGCAACATCTTCAGGCTTAGATCAGATTTGTTTTTCATTTTCTGGGGAGCCTTCTGGGACCAAAATAGATGTATAATGACTCAAGACTTACGTCTACTCATAGATTATCTCTTGATTTCTTTTCAGTGAGTCCTATTCCCATGTTCCTTTACCTCGAACAACATTTCATACAATGCACAAGTACAAAGGTATTTGAAAAAACTCTCCTCAGCACTATATTCGTGTATACCAAATTGGCCACTTGTCAGTTTTTATATTCGAGGACCTTTCAGTATAACTTATTACTTCAGATATGATTAGAATGCATTTTGGGGGATATGAAGATGTAATTTAGAAGCAGTGTCACTTTGAATAATTTTTATCAAACCAATAATTTATTGCTTGTGTAGTAGTATAAGTGTAATTTGCACGCTGAAGGCTTAATTCCATAAAAATTATGTGAGGGTGAAAGTTTACATTGTTGAAATATAATAATTAGAACATTATTTAAATAAAACTGTTGGTATTATTTACATTCTAAAACTAACAAAAGGATTGTGGTTAGAGCCAGCAAATCTGCTGCCCAAATGTCAACTTTCAAGAAATGAGGTAAAATTCAATAAAAAGCAAGATGTCTGCTTTGTAATTATTTACAGGAAACAATAAAATAAAAATAAATATGCAAATAAGCAGCTTATTTGATTTCAAGCTGGCCAAAGATCCTAACTATTCAGCATTGCTTTTTATCTTAAATTGAGAGTAAAAGAAGTATTAGTGAAGACTATAGATACAGGTGGTGCAGCAATGGATCAAAAACCAAGATGATTAGGTGTAAAGTGACTAAATTACAAAGCAAGCAGTGTGAATGAGACTTTGAAAATGCAGATCAGGGCTGGATGTGGTGACTCATGCCTGTAATCCCAGCACTTTGGGAGGCAGGCAGATCACCTGAGGTCAGGAGTTCAAGACCAGCCTGACCAACATGGAGAAACCTCGTCTCTATTAAAAATACAAAACTAGCCGGGCGTAGTGGCACATGCATGTAATCCCAGCTACTCAGGAGGCCAAAGCAGGAGAATTGCTTGAAATCGGGAGGCAGAGTCTGCGGTGAGCTGAGATAGTGCCGTTGCACTCTAGCCTGGGCAACAAGAGCGAAACTCCATCGAAAAAAAAAAAAAAGATGCAGATCAGTATGTTATAGAAAGCCATGCAGGAGAAAAGTCAATCAGCATTGACTGAATTCAGTCTTTAGCATACGAAGTTGTGATAGAGTTAAGTGAAAAAATCAACTGGCATGTACTTAGTTTAGAAGATTCACTTAATAAGTATGAGTTAAAAGGATATGTAGCAGAGCTAAACTGAGAAAGACTGAAGGTTAGGATGAAAGAATAGTAGCATATATAGGACAACATATCAAGACTCAAATTTAAAAATTGGCTATATTCCTTTGCATTGGACCTTAAATCAAAGATTGAGCTATGAAGAATTATTAGAATTATTAGAAGGCAAGTTGTTATTTCTAAAGCTTAGTAATTGCTTTAGTGAAAAACTACCACATTCTTGTTAGTAAAATAATTTTAAACCTCTATAACCCTTACTTGATGTTACTCAAAGGGTGGAATACAGAAAACAGACCAAGTTTTCTGGATTTGAAACTTCTCGATTTCAAATATTT
Source organism: Theropithecus gelada (assembly GCF_003255815.1). Classification (NCBI taxonomy): domain Eukaryota; kingdom Metazoa; phylum Chordata; class Mammalia; order Primates; family Cercopithecidae; genus Theropithecus; species Theropithecus gelada. The sequence goes on from NC_037689.1 coordinate 59,744,497, forward strand.
CTGGATTTGAAATTTCTTAGTGCAGGCCAGGAATCTGCATTTCAGCAAATCCCCTTGTGACTGTGATATGTCCTAAAGTTTAAAGAACTGCTGTGTGCCTCCTTAATATAATGTATTTGATCTTCAACATAAATGACCACTCATAAAAGAGGCTTGAGCAAAGGCATGACACAATTAGACCTATGGCTTCCATGTTAAAAATAATCTCTTGAGCAAGGGTGAAAACAAAGAGACCAATCTGGAGGCTACTGCAATAATCAATGTGGGAAATGATGGTGGATTGGACAAAAAAAGACAGTAGCAGTGATACTGTCATTCTCTGCTTAAAGTCAAACTGGTCACCTAATTCAATTTACCAAGAGTAATGCACCCAAAGGTACTGGTCAATGATCTTTGGGTCACATGTTACAAATTAGTAAAAGTAACCAAAAAAGGTAGCTCATTGCCTCTTGAAACTGAAATGTCAAGAGTAAATTTTTTTTTCAGAAATAAAACCATGCTGTAGTTTCTCAGTTTATCTCTTGATTATTTCATATTGATTTATATGTATCTCATATCTACTTCTGTTTTTGTTGGCCCATCTCTTTCCTATTTAATAAGGGCTTTCTCAGTTTGGTAGTAGGGGTTGGGAGATGCTATATCTGCAGATAGCATCAGTTTTATGTTTTTCTAACCTGCAACCACAAAGTAAAAAGAAAATCTTCTTTGCCCGTGTTCATATATTAAATTTGAGAACAGGACTTTAGTTGTCTTTGGCACCTTTCTTTAGGAGAATCATTGAGGCCAAGGAATTAGGGTATTAAAAATTGTCAGGCCTGGGTGGATGTATTAGTTTGTTTTCACACTGCTGATAAAGACATACCTCTGACTGGGAAGAAAAAGAGATTTAATTGGACTTAACACTTCCACATGCCTGGCGAGGCCTCAGAAACATGGCAGGAAGTGAAAGGCACTTCTTAAATGGTGGCGGCAAGAGAAAATAAGGAAGATGCAAAAGCAGAAACCCCTGATAAAGCCATTATATCTTATGAGACTTATTCACTACCACGAGGACAGTGTGGGGGAAGCCGCCCCCATGATTCAAATTATGTCTCACTGCATACCTCCCACAACATGTGGGAATTATGGGAGTAAAATTCAAGATGAGATTTGGGTGGGGAAACAGAGTCAAACCATATCAGTGGGACAGGTAGTCATGCTTATGACCAGGAGATTGGGTTATATTTTGTAAACACCATTAGAACCACAGAGTGGGTAAGAGGTAGTTCCCCAAAAGAAAGAGGTTGAATTTATCAGAAAAAAGTGGAAGTAATTCCAGACCAAAAAAACGATGAGTTGTTCACTATACTTTGCTTTGAGACTGAGAATTATGTTTGTATATTAGTAAAATTATCCTTCAACTTCCTCGGTAGATGATGTTTTTCACTTTAGAAAATTGTCATACCTCTAATAAAAACTTGATTATTATTTTTAATGGAAGAAATAATTCACAATGACTGCAATACTATATTCAAAAATAATACTGTTAATTAAGAGAATTATAACAATTAATGTGGTCTGGAAAATAATCATAGAACATCATCTGGGTGTTTAATTAACACTTATAGTGTGTTACTTTTTATTCTATGATAATAAATCCATTAGCAATTCTATTGGTGCAAATAAAGAAACTAATTACTTTACATTTTCATGCCTACAAAGAAATAAAAATGCATTGCTGTTATTATTGGATTTGCCTTTTGTTACAGTAACGCAAGTAATATGCCATCTAATTTTCTTTTAATTTAAAAAAATGAAATGTGATTATTAAAAATGACAAATGGATAATCCATTTAGAAATCTCTTTATAATAAAAGAACAAGGATCTTTGAGAGAAAACATGTCAATCATAACTCTTCTTCAGATTAAATATGCAAATATTAAGAATACACTAAATATAACATAAATTATGTTTTCCACATCAATTCAATGACTCAAATATTTATGGAAACCCAGTTACTGATTTGAAACAGGATGGGAGAAAATACTGAATCTACAGTAAAATGATTTTGATTCTTGTTTCAGGTGTGCTACTGTCATGGGCAGGATTTCTAAAATGGCCTCCTAAAGATGTTTTACTCTAATCTCTAAAACATCTGCATATGATGAGACATCACTCCTGTAATTATGTGTGTTATATGGCACAGCTGACCTTGAGATAGGGAGAATATCCATGATTATTCAGGTGGTCCAATGAAATGGTATACATGAACCCTTAAGCACAGACAGCTTTCTCTGGCAGAAGCGAAGGTTAGGAAGACTCAAAGCATTAAATAATCTGATGTGCCTCTGCTGCTTGAAGATGGAGATCGCATTAGAAGGAATGTGTGCAGCTTCTAAGAGCAGATAGCCAACCCCAGCTGGTAGCCAGCAAAGAAACAAGTACCTCAATTCTACAGACAAAGGAAATGAATTCAGCCAACAAACTGAATGGACTTGAAAATACTGATTTTTTCTCCTGAGGCTTTAGAGAAGAGCCCAGACCTGTTGACATATCAATTTCAGTCTTGTACGACCCAAAGAAGATAACTCAGTTGATCCCACCTGGGCTTCTGACCTACAGAGACAGTGAGAAAATAAATAGGAATAGGTACTGCTTTAAGTTTCTAATTTGTTAAAGCAGCAATAGAAAACTAATACAGCTGCTAAGAGGTGAAGTGTGTTAAGTTCTGTGCATCTTCTTTACCATTCTGCTAAGCGAAATAGCTGGACTATATTAGTATCAGCTAATCTGAGATTCCATAAAACACTGTTTTAGAAGATGTTAATTTGATGGCTCAGACCTAAAAATTTGTAGGTTTCAAAAGGTCAACTATTTAACAAAGGCTCTGAGTATTCCTGCATTTAAATTAAAAAAGCTATTTTAAACTATAAGTGTTTCAATATCTTTAGTATGCATATAAATCCTATGTATTCAATATTGAGAAATTCTCAACTAGAAAATTTTAATTTCTCTTTCTAAAATTATTTCTTATAGCTCATTAATAGAATTAATGAGTACTTCATAGAAATATGTATATGATAACCATATTTTTTGGTTTTCTGAGAAAATTAAGCCTCAGTTTCAAATAGTCTGGCTTCTTGTCATCAAATGTTAGTTTATATATTATAATTTTTAGTTCTAAAGGCATACTGACCAATGATGACACTTTGTGGATACTCAACAGCTAACTAATTCTAACACACTCTGATCAAAGAGTGGTTTTTCTTAGATGGTGTGTATTCAAATATACACATTTGTAACCATATTGCACTGCTTGTGCAGTTGCATAAAGATGACAATACATTCTGAGAAATAAATCCTTAGATGATTTCATCATTGTCTAACATTATAGAAGGTACAAACCTAGACGGTATAGCTTACTACACACTTAGGCCATATGGTATAGTCTGTTGTTCTCAGGTTACAAACCTGTACAGCATGTTACTGTACTGAATCTTGTAGGCAACCGTAACACAATGGCAAGTATTTGTGTATCTAAACATATCTAAACCTAGAAAAGGTACAGTAAGAATATGATATAAATGGGGTATGCCTTTATAGGGCACCTGCCCTGAATAGAGATAGCAAGAAATTGCTCCAGGTGAACCAATGAATGAGTGGTGAGTGAATGTGAAGGCCTATGATATTACAGTATACTACTGTAGACTTTATAAATACCATACACTTTGTCTACACTAAATTTATTTATTAAAATTTTCTTAAAAAATAAATTAGTCTTAGTTTACTATAACTCTTTGACTTTATACAGTTTTATGTTTTTAAATTTTTGACTCTTTTATGATAACACGTAGCTGAAAACCCATTGATGCCTGAGGTTGCAATTTGTTGAATTTTTGCAATCAGACCTTGGCGACGACCTTGAGCAGTAGGATATAAATAACTTTTGCATGCTTAGCGTTCCAATGAATGGAACACCAGGCAAAAATGGGTCAACACACAAATACATTGTACAACTGGACACAAATAATTTCTTTATTGTTTCCTTATCCTATATGCTTTCTTTCATTTAAAAAATACTAGTTTTAATATTTTTTAACTTTTTAAACTTTTGTTTTAGAAACTGAGACACCAACACACACGTTAGCCTAGGCCTACACAGAGTTATGATCACTAGTTTTACTGTCTTCCACTTTCATGCCTTGTCCCACCGGAAGGTCTTCAGGAATAATAACACACATACAACTGTCATCTCCTATGATAACAGTGCCTTCTTCTGGAATACCTCCTGACGGAGATACCTGAGGTCATTTTACAGTTAACTTTTATTCTTTATAAGTAGAAGGAGTACACTCTAAAATAACAATAAAATATGTAGATTAGTAAATACATAAACCACTAACATAGTCATTTATTTTTATTGTCAAGTATTATGTACTGTACATAATTGTATATGCTATCCTTTTATGTGACAGTCAGCACAGTGGACTTTTTTACACTAGCATCACCACAACCATGTGAGTAATGCATTGTGCTACAAAGTTACACCACTACCAAACAGAATACTCAACTCATCTCTGCCACTAATCCACTCTGTGTGACTTTCACTAAGACAGTTGACCTCTTTAGGTCACTAGGGAATAGGAATTTTTCAGCTCCATTATAATCTTACGGGGCTACCATCTTATGTGTGGTCTGTCATTGACTAAATCATCAATTAAAAGGACAAAGAAATACAGTCAGGTATGAGGTACATGACTGTCTTTCTTTCTCATTTTAATTTATCTGAAACACTTCAAGAAGACAGCGTCCCCAGCAAAATCACTTCTGTCTTTGCTACTTTCTTCTGATCTTTGTAGATCTGCAATCTTCTTGTCATCCAGATTTCAATGCGTATACTGCTTTTCTTAAAGAAACTTGTTTCTGACCGTCCCTCCAAAGCAAAACATCCAGACTCTTTAGCAACATATTTTAAGTATTTGAGTAATTTACCACTATCTTATATATTCCGCTTGTTTGCTTATTGCCTATTTCTCTTCATATTATGTAAGTTTTGTGAGAGATGACCTCTCGTCTGCCTTGATAACTGCTTCTGAGTAATCCAGTCATAAGATCATCTTCTTTTGCAAACTTAACATTTAAACATGTAATTTTCTTGTGCTTTACAAGGTGTTTGCCATTCTAATTCGGAAACTATAAAGTCTAAATATTTAAATAAATATATATTCTTTAATTGTCAGGTTAGATGAAGATAACAAAATTTAAAAGTGTGGATTCCTTTACAGGTTTTTCAGAAACTCAGTTTCTTTAGATTTTCTTCAACTACATTTATTCTGACAGTTTAATCAGGCACCTGCCAGTGCATATTACAAAACTGTACAATGATTTTTCAAAAACACTTCCTAAAAAGTTGCCATGACAACCCCCAGATAATATTTTGACACTGCCTCAGAATTTTAGTTTTCAGCTCCATAAACTCTAACATATGGGTTAAATGTTGATACTTCATCTATATTAAATAGTAAGTAATTTTTTTCTTTAAAATTAATTGTGAAATCTATTAAATTATTTCATTATCATACTTACCCTACTTTTCTGAAACAGCTTGGTGGACAGCACTAAACTTAGAATACTCAACCCAGCTCTTCCACTAACCCACAGTTTGACTTTCACCAAACCAATTCACCTCTCTGGGTCTCAGTTCCTCATTCATAGAATGAGGAGATTAACTACAGGACCTTTAAGTTTCCTTCTATGTCTAAATTTCTAGAAATACAAATTAAATGGCAACATGCTTGAATTTCTATAATGAAGATATTCACCTCTCTCATCTAGCATTCCACAATTGGAAATTAGTGCTTTTCTTTCATATTTTATTCCTTTTAAAAACATTACAGATATATAATAGTTTTGCATATTTGGCAGGTGCATGTGATATTTTCATAAAAGCAAGCATTGTGTAATGATCAAATCAGGGTAATTGGGGTATTCATCACCTCAAGCATTTACCATTTATTTGTGTTACAAACATTTCAATTCCACTCTTCTGGTTATTTTGAAATACAAAATAAATTTTTATTTAATATAGTTGTCCCATTTGTGCTACTGAACACTAGATCTTATTCCATCTAGCTTTATTCTATAATTTTTTTACCTACTGGGATGTATAAAGATTGCAGGGTATCTTAGCTAATGTTTTATGACACATGTACAATAACTATAAATGAGAAAATACTTTGCAAGAATGTTGTGTTTCCAGTTTAAAATATTTGGCCTTGACTGCTTTTATACCACATAGAGATAAGGTTATATTAATCCCTGCTGATTTCAAGATCAAAACTGATAACTTCAATCAAAACTAATTTCTCCTTCTACCATATTCCTATGGCATATCGTTACTCTACTATTGTGTTCATTAGATTTATGTGTATGTATGTCTCACTCCTATACTAGTTTAGAAACCTTGGAGGATAAGAAATGTCTCTTGTTCATCTTTGGAGAACACTTAACTCCTACAATGGTCCACTAGAGCTAGTAAAGTCTCAATAAATCTATTGAAATAAATTAAATCAAACTGTATTAATTGAGGCCATACATTTTTAAAAGCAGGAGCTCTTTTTTTTTTTACTTGCATTGAGGCTCTTATTGATTAAACCATCATCAAAAACAACAATGAGTAAAAGTGTTCACTTTTCAAATCATGTTCAGATGCAACAAAATTCCCTTCATTTTTATTTTCTCTAACCTTATATCTTATAACCTTAAGCTATGCTTATTTTTTAAAGATTTGTAACATTCATTTGATGTGTTTAACTACCATGATGTAGATAAATCAACTGTGTTTCTGCTTTTCTTAACATGTATGATTTGAGCTCAGTAAAGAATCATGGTAAATATTTACATATTGTCACTCCTAAAAGATATATTTGATTCATTAGATATCTGATACTTTTCCAGTATTAGTAGACATCAGAATTGTACTTGTAGACTTCAGAATTGCATTTATCTTTTCAAATAATTAGGGTCAGAAGTAGAGTTATTTGAAATGAGAAATCATCATGTAGGTATAGTATTTTGAGAGTAGAAACACAATGAAGAGAGCCAGCTTGAATTTTTATTTTGGTTTAAGCTGATATTTTTATGAATGCTTGTTATGTATGGTACAATCAGCACATAATATAATTTGCTCAGACTTATAATTGTCATAGTCTTCCTTTTTGCTTCATCAAGTTTATCAGTTTTGGTCTGTAAAGAAAGTTGTGTACTTAATTAGAAATTTGCCATATTCGTAGAAAACACTTTAAGTAATCTGTCAGGATGAGCATATGTGGGTATTGGAATCACTGTGCAATGTGGCAACTTAATTTATAAGATTATATTTTCAGATTGATACATGAATATATCCATTAATATACCCCAAGGAAACTCATTTATGTCATAGATGAATTAGAGATCCAGAAATCTAACCTAGCATTAAAAGATTGGCAAATAATAGTATAAACAGTACAAAATACACAGGTTAAGTATTTGGTCTTTATATGCTTAAAAAAGGTAACTGTCATTTTTTACTTTGTGAGATACGTTCAAATACAGTAGATTAGACTTAGTTGTGAAATTATCATAAAATGACTGATCATTTCACATGAAATGGTACTATAAAGTAAGACATTATTTATATAGACAAGAATACAGGACCATTGAGGCAAAAAAAAGTTAACTATCACTGATTTTTAAAATGTCACTTCTAGCTATTTAGCACAAAAAGTGAACGCTGTTAAATAGGGTGCCCAAGTTATGATCAAAAAGCGATCTGTTTAGTAATATTAACGTCTTGCATTATCAAGTCTTACATTGAATTTCAAAGCACATTCACATATATTATCTCATTATCATTTGCTCTTCACTAGGTTGTTGGGTAGGATTAACACTTCCACTTTACACAAAAAGAAAAAGCTCACAAAGGTTGAGTTACTCATCTAAGATTTCATAACTAATGTGAGAAATCTAATGAAGCAATATATAAATCTTTTTAAAAAGTATAAATTTCATTATATAAGCTTGACTAATTTATTACAGATGAACAAATGAACTAACTGCCACTAAGGATGATAACAAAGAGATTAAGGTAAAACTGTAAAATCAGTTTGTCTCATTTTGTTTGTTCTTATATAGCAGAGAATTACATACTAGAGAACTGGAACCGTAGATTTTGCACCCGCTTGACTAAAGAAGCCATCAAAAAAAGAGGTATACACACACACACACACACACACCTTTCTGACCTATTTTGTTCTGAAAATAAAAAACATACTGAATAAAATATGCTTTTTAAAAACTTTATAAATTCACCCATTAGCTGGTAGGAAAGTGAGAATATTAAAATTCAAAAACTTAATTAAAAGCAGAAAAATATTGGTCTGCTCTTAAGATACTTTCCATACCAGATAACCTTGTGCTTCAGTTTTCACCTACTCACAGGTAAAGTGGTACAGGACAAAAATCCCAAAGACCACCCACAATTCGGAGTCTAATAGAATAAGCCCTCCCTCACCAAATAAAGTTGGAGCTCCCAAGTGTTTTACCCTTAGTATTAAGTGTGAACAAGGAATAGACATATACATTCAGGGGACTAGAAAGAGAACTTGCTGGTTTTGAAGAATCATGCTAAGTAGAAGAAAAAAAACTACATTTCCCTTGATAATTTATAGCAATAACGTTGCCCTCATATGGCTTTGCAGCCTACATTTTGTACTACCAGAGTGGTCCAAAGAACATCATGTTTAGAGTTTAATTAAAATTGTTCCTAATTGGTAATGCTCCAATATGCCTAGAAGAATCAATCCCAAAACAGTTTTTGGAAGGATAAGAGGTTAAAAGAGATGGATATTAGTATACAAATATCAGAATTTTAGAAGGAGAAGAAAGGGAGAATGAAGCAAAGGCAATATGTAAAGAGACAATTACTGATATTTTCCCCAAACTGATAAAAGACAATATTCTACAGATTCAGATATTCTAATGTGTCCCAAGCATGGTAATTAAAGAAAATATACAATGCATCTGCAGAATTCAGTCTATAAAAAATGTAAATTATATGAAAAAGCAAAGCATATAGATGAAGAGACTTATAAGAGACTTATAAGTATATTAACCAATTATAAAGAATGTTATTTGATGCTGATTCAAACAAACAGTCTAATATGGTTTGAACATTTGTCCCTTCCAAATCTTATGTTGAAATGTGACCTCTAGTATTGGAGCTGGGGCCTAGTGGGAGGTATTGCATCATGGAGGCTGATCCCTTATGAATGGCTTAGCATTATCCTCTTGGTGATGAGTGAGTTCTTCCTCAATGAGTTCATATGAGAACTGGTCATTTAAAAAAATGTTTCACCTTCTCCCATCTCTCTCATGCCTGCTTTTGCCATGTGATACCACCTGCTCTTCCTTTGCCTTCCACCATGATTGTAAGTTTCCTGAAGCCCTCATCAGAAGCAGATGCTGGAGCCATGCTTGTACAGCCTGCAGAACAGTGAGCCAATTAAAATTCTTTTCTTTATATATTATCCAGACTCAGGTATTTCTTTATAGCAATGCAAGAATGGGCTAACACATAGTTTAAGAGAGAAAAATGCACATTTCAAAGACTATCTGAATAACTCTATGATTGTATATTTAATCATATTAAGAAGTTATTATTAAAATTTGGGGGTATGAAAACACTAACATGGTTATGTTTTTATAAAAGAGTTTTTATCTCTTAGAGATACTTCTTAATTTTTTCTTGGAAAAAGCAATACCTGGAATTTGCTTCAAAATAATCTGAGGATTCAGAAGTAGAGATGGCCATAATTATAGATAAAACAAGACTAACTGTGAGTAGATACATATTGTAATGGGATGAGGTGTATGCATGGGAATTAATTAAACTGTGATTTCTACTTTATCAAAATATAAATAAAATTGTTAAAAGAAATATAAAACTAGATAGCAGAGTGAAACTTCAGAACACTCACCTTCCTAAAAAAAAAAAAAATAGATCTTTTAAAAGCAGTCAAAAAAAGACAGATTATTTTTAAAAAGACAGCTAACTTCTCAACAGTAAATATAAAAGCCAGAAGATTTTAGAATAATGTTTTCAATGTGTTGTGAGGAAATAACTCAGCTAAATTTGCATGTTCAATGAAACTCTCTCAAAAACAAGGGGAAATAAAGATAGATGTAGGCACAAAATAAATAGTTTGCAAACAAAAGATTCTATAGTAAATTTTAAGGAATGCAGTTTTAGACAAAAGAGAAATAATCCCAAGGAAATATTATAAGTATGAGGGTAAATCTACATGAAATTGAAAATAAAACTGACTGAAACTAAAATAATGATATTTTTCATGACTTTTCTAAGGGGATCAGCAAATGAGTTATAATTAAAATACATAAAATCAAATGCATATGTTAGGCATTATCATAAGTAAGGACTTTTAAGGATCTTGTTACTGATCAGGAGGATAAAGAAATATCATTTTTTACATTAATAAGTTAAGTATACATTTAAAAAATTCTAGGGTAACCACTAAAGAATAGAAGAAGAAAAGAGAATGTAAGCTAGTAAGAAAAAAATAGTGAAAATTATTAAATCTAAAAAGAGAGAAAATGAACACTAAAAGGAAGACAAAATATAAAAGTTTATGGTAGATATATACTCATATGTAAATAACATGCAGTTATGTAGTACATAACAACATTCTAGTCAATGATGAAATACATATACCACAATGTTCCTATAAAATTATAATTCCGTGCTTTTACTGTATTTCTATGTTTAGATATGTATAGATGCACAAATACTTACCATTGTGTGACAACTGCCTGCAGTATCCAGTTTAGTAACATGCTATACAAGTTTCTATGCCATATAGCCTATGTGTATAGCAAGCTATGACATCTAGGTTTGTGTAAGTATGGTCTTTTATGTTCATACAATAAAATTGCCTAAAGATGCACTTCTCAAAAAGTATTCTTATTATGAAGTGATATGCTATAAATGTAAAAGGTGTAACTACTTAAAAGAAAATATTCAGTTTATATGGGACTCTTTCAGAGAACCACATACAAGGGCTTCTATATAAGAACAAAAGCATAGAGAAATCTTAAAAGGTAATGGATGAGAAAAGAGTTACACAAGGAAAATATTAGTCTAAAAAAAATGCAGCTATGTTAATATTAGCCAGACTACACACTAATGAAAACATATTAGCGGAAATAAAAGAGCATCAAATTATTAAAATGTAAAATGTAATTTACAGAAAAAATATGATAATTCTAAACTTGCATGACTTACTGCATAACATAAAACATAGGAAGCAAAAATAGACAAAATTTCAGGATAAATCAAAACATCCACTATCATAATGGGAGGTGATAATAATGTTTCTTTAAGCAAGATATCAGCGAACTATGCCACACAGGCCAAACGTTGTCTGTTGCCTCTTATTGTAAATAAAGATTTACTGCAAATCAGGCATATCCATTTATTTAAGTATTATCTATGACTTCTTTCATGTTATGATGACATAGATAAGTAGTCATAAAAGAGACCATAGGTCTAAAACGTTTATAATCCGAGCCTGTTGAGAGAAAAAAATGCCAACCCTGATTTAAAGTTAGATGTTATCCAGTAGGATGAAAACAAATCAGTAAGAATATGTAAAAGATTTTAAAAACAATAATGAGACATTTAATAAATATATAGAGAGGTTTCCACCCAATAGATTCAAGATACATATTATTTTCACAAAAGCTGATTCCAACATAAAGTGTATATGGGGCCATAAAGTAAGTATCAAACAATGGGTACTCATGGACTTCAAGATGGCAATCATTAACACTGGAAACTTCTAATGTAATCACCCAACAGATACTTCCTGCCATTTCATCAAAAAAATATTCACTGATACTGTAGCATTGCAATGTAGAAAAACTTAAATTGACATGAGGCTGGCCCAAGCTGGAGAACTGGAGTTATCACTCAAATTAATCTTCCTGAAGGTTTGGAGGTTAAAGTTTTATGGACAATTTGGGGAACAGGGGCTAGCAAATGGATGGTACTGATTGGTTGGGAATGAAATGTTAGGGGTGTGAAAAATGTTTCTTGTGTGCTGAGTCTGCCTCTGGGTGGGACCACCAGATCAGTTGAGAAATGAGTCATGAGTCTGGGTGGAATCAGTCAGAAATATATCCTCAAAAAAACAATCTTAGGTTCTACAATAGTGATGTTATCTATAGGAGCAATTGTGGAAGTCACAAATCTTGTGACCTCTGGCCACATGACTCCTAAAGAGTAAGGAATTATAAAAACTACACCTGTACCTTAGCAGAGTTCAGGTTTCTCCCATAATCCTATGTGGTAGCCTTTCATTAATCTTACAAAAATGATTTTCAGTCCCTGGGCAAGAAGGGGGTTAGTTTTAAGGAAGAACTAATATCATCTTTACTTTCATGGTTAAACTATAAACTAACTTCTTTCCACAGTTAGGTTAGCCTATGCCCAGGAATGAGCAAGGACAGTTGGGAAGTCAGAAGCAAGATGGAACAAGCTGCATCAGATTTCCCTTACTGATATAATTTTAAAAACACAGTCTCAGAAGAACAGTAAGGGAGGGACACAAGGGTTGAAAAACTAACTGTTGTGTACTATGGTCAGTATCTGGGTGATGGAATAAATCATACTCCAAATTTCAGCATCATATAATATGCCCAGATAAGAGACCTGCAGAGGTATCCTCTAAATCTAAAATAATATTTGAAATTATAAAAAGGATAAATTTCAAAGAACTCAGTGACAAAAATGTTATTTTCTGACAATGACACAATTACTGAGAAATAAACAACAAAGAAGAATTCAGAAAAAAATTGTTAACACTTTTATGTAACTCATGAGTTGAAGAAGTAATCTAAAATAATTTTAAATAAAATAAAAATATCAACTGTCAAAACTAATTGGGTGAAATTAAAACAGTATTTGGAATAAAATGTATAGATTTTATGTATAATCCAAAATAAAATATTATAGACTTATGCTAAGAATCCAATGAAAACCATTAAAGTCAAGTCAAAAAAAAATGAAATCTAAAGAAATAGAGGAAACAAAAAAAACAGATAGCAGAACTTAATAAATTAGAAGATTAAAAAATGGAGTAGATAGGACCAAATAGTCACAAGTTTATTTAAAAAACAAACTAATAAAATCGACAAATCACTGATCAACAAGAAAGGACAGACAGCAAAAATAAACAATATTATGAAAGGAAAAGGCTACAAGTTTGCAGATACAGAGATTAAAAATATTAGAGTAAATTATGCACAATTTTAAGTTTTAAAGTATTATATATAATGCATCAGTTTGTAGAAAATTATATCATACCAAAACAGACTCAAAAAGAAATAGTAAGGTAATAACAACAACAACAAAACGATGAAGTAGGAAGTTACACAAAATTTCTCCTCCATATAATTAATGAGAACACTAGCAAAAATTGACAAAATTAACATTTTTAAAACTCTGAAAATTGTTCAATGACTTGCAGCTATCTGGGGAACCTTTATTTCCATCAGCTCTTCCAGGGCCTTGAAAATCAACAACCTGCCATTATGATAAAAAACAGCAGCCTGACAGCTAACAGAGGAGACAGAGAGGGAGTGAAGCACTTTTAAAAACACATTCCAAGGGATATATTATTATTTGATCCATCTGATAGTTTCCTGGAAGATTCTCTCTACTCAAAAAGGCTCTTATATTTTACATGATTCAGAGCTCACCCATTACAAGCACTTTTTCCCTGACATCTTTCTCAGGAACAATCAGAGGCAATTGTTAAACATCATGGTTGCCTAAGGCTGTAGGTAAGAGTTGGGGAAAACAATAATCTAATCAAAAAGCTTTAAAAAGGCAGATAACACATTAAATGCTTATAATGAGTTTGTTTTGTTTTTGGGTTTTGTTTTGTTTTGTTTTTTGTTTGTTCGGTTGGTTGTTTGTTTGTTTTGTGGGACATGGTTTCACTCTCATCATCCAGGCTAGAATGTAATGCTATGATCTTGACTCAATAAAACCTCTGCCTCCTGGGCTCAGGCTAAGTCAGACATGTAAACATCCTTGCTGAGAACACATAAACAGAGACACTTTATGAAGACTGGAAGACTAATTGATTCTGGGAATTTAATGTATCGCTGCCCAATCATTAAATGACTGTTAAGCTAACTAAATAAGACTTCAGTGACCACACATGACAAAGAATACAGGCTTTACAAAATTAGCTTTAAAGAGTAACTAAATAAAAACTAATAACAAAAATGAACAAAAAACTGTAAAAACAAAACCTGGGGAAAGTGGCAATCTGATTTTCATAATTGCCATATTTTTGTTTAACTATGAAAATGCTTTGATAGAAGTGAACATGTAGCAAGAAGAACAGCAAGTGCATGCACAGTAAGACATGGCTATCAGAACAGATTGTGAGTGAACAAATAATTCATACTGCTTTTGCCCTTCACCCAGCAACAGAAGGCTCTAGTTACTAGGTGCAACTAGAAGTGAACCTCCTCCCTAGTTCACTTCTCAAATTCTCCCTCCTCCTCAGCCATGGCATCCTGGTACTGTTGGTACTCAGACACCAGGTTGTTCATGTTGCTCTCAGCCTCAATGAACTCTATTTCATCCATGCTCTCATTCACATGTGGGTTCAGGAAGGCCTTGCACCTAAACATGGCTGTGAACTGCTCTGAAATGCACCTGAACAACTCCTGGATAGTAATGTTATTGCCAGTGAAGGTGGTGGGCATTTTTAACCTTGGTGGTAAGATGTCACAGATGGCTATTTTCACACTGTGGGGGATCCAATCAGCAAAGTAGCTGCTGTGCTTGTTTTGGATGTTAAGCATTTGCTCATCTGCTTCCTTCATGGCCATGCAGCCCCTGAAAATGACAGCCACCACTAGGTAGCAGCCATGGTGAAGGTTGCAGGCAGCCATCACGTTCTTGGTGTCAAATAACTGCTGGGTGAACTCAGTCATTGTCAAGGCTCAATACTGCTGGCTGCCCCAGCTGGTCAGTGAGGCAAAGCCAGGCAAGAAGAAGTACAGGTGGGAAAATGGGACTACACTCACGAACAGTTTCTGCAGTCAGCATTTAGCTGGCCAGGGAAGTGCAGGCAGGTGGTGACTCTAGTCATAGTAGCAGAAACCAGGTGGTTCAGATCACTGTAGGGGGGTGTGGGCAGCTTTGGGATTTTGAAGCAGATGTCATGGGGAGCTTCATCATAAAGGCATAAAGTCTCATATGTGTTTTCTATGAACTGGTGGACTGACAGGGTGGCACTATAGGGTTCCACAACCATGTCTAACACTTTGGACAAAGGCAGTACACTGAATGTGTTTATGATCTTATATGGGTACTCCTCCTGGATCTTGCTGATGAGAAGGGTACTCAACTCAGACCTAGTTCCTCAACTTAGGGAGTGGGTCAGCTGAAAACCCTGCAGGCAGTCACAGCTCTTAGCCTCCTTCATCACAATGTCCATCATCAACTCCACCAGCTATTTAAAATGTCCAGTTTTCAAACAAAAATCATGAGACATGCACAGAAATAATGTGGCATGGCACATACACAGAGAAATTTAAAGTCAATAGAAACTGTCTCCACACAAGCCCATAGGTCAGACTAACTAGAAAAGACTTAATTGAACTACTTTAAAAATATTCAAGAAGAAAAAAGGAAAGTCTAAAAGCTAAAGGAATGTTTGTGAACAATATCTTACCAAATAGAGAAAGTCAGTAATGAGAAATTACATACAAAAATATATTCAAATAGAAATTCTGGAGCTTATACCTATAATAACTTAAAAATTACTAGAGAGAATCAACAACATATTTAAGAAACTAGAAGAAATAATAATAACCAATGAATCTGAAGATAGATCAATTCATATTATGCACTCTGAGGAATAAAAAGAAAAAGCAATGAAGAAAAATGAACACATCACAGACCTATGGTGCATATTCAAAATGCTAGAGAAAAAATACAGTCAATAAACAATCATATATCCAGAAAACTATCTTTGAGAAAAAAAAAAAAAAAAAAAAAAGAACTGATGACATTTTCCAAATAAACAAAGACTGAGAGAAGCCTTCACTAGAAAACCTACCCTTCAAAAAATACTAAAGGGATTTCCTTAGATTTAAATGAAAGAACAGTAGGCAGTAATTAAAACCAACATAAAGAAATAAAAGGTTCCAGTAAGAGCAACTCTGCGGATAAATATTGAAGACAGTTTAAATGTATTTTTTATTTGTAATATTTTTCTACTCCTAATTTCAAAGACAATTGCATAAGGTACTAATTATGAATTTGTTCTGTGGTACAGACAATGTATAAGAAGATAATTTTTATGTTAATAGCAGTACAAAGGAGGGAAAGATAATGATATTTTCTATGATCTGAATGTTTGTGTACCCCCAAAATTCATATCTTAAAATTGTCACCCCCAAGGTGATGGTATTAGGAGGGGTTAGAAGGAAAAGCCTTTAGAAGGTAGTTAGATAATGACAGCAGAGCATTCATGAATGGGAACAGTATCTGTATAAAGAAGGCCCAAGACAGCTGTCTTACCTCTTCCACCATGTGAGGAGATTGTGAAAAGACACCACCTATGAATGTGAAAATCGGCCCTCAACAGACACTGTATTTGCTGGCACCTTGATATTGAATTTTTGAGCTTCTACAATTGTGATTAATAAATTTCTGTTGTTTATAACCCACCCAGTTTATGGTACTACGTTACAGCAGCCTGAATGGACTAAACAGACAATTGGTATTGAAAGTAGGGTGCTAGTATAACAAACACCTAAAAATGTGGAAATGGCTGTGGTATTGGATAAGGGGTAGAAGCTAGAAGAGTATGTGGTACATGCTAAAACAAAAAATCCTACATTGCTGTGAATAGATCATTAAGGTATATTCTAGTAAGAGCCTAGAAAAAAACTAGAAGAGCTAGAATGAAAATCTCAAATTTCTTAGAGAATATTTAAATAGTCACAAACAGTGTTCACAGAAATATGAACACTAAAGGCTATTCTAATGATGTTAATCAGAAATGATGAACATATTGCTGACAATCAGAGAAAAGTATATCTTTGTTACAAAGAAGCAAAGAACATGACTGAATTGTGTTTCTGTCCAGGTGTTTTGTGGAAGGTAGAAACTTTGAGAGATGAAATTTGATATTTGACTGAGGACAGTCATAAGTAAAATGTTGAGGGTGTGGCTTTTCTCGATTGCCACTAGAAAATTTAAGAAGAGAAAAATAACTTAAAGATGAATTTATTAATCAAAAGGGAAGCAGAATGTATATAATTGAAAAATTATCAATCTGTTTATATGGTAAAAAAAAAAATGAGAAAGCATGTTAAGGAAAAAACACTAAAGGTTTGGTCAAATGATCATTTGATAAGATCAGTCACCCATCTAAACAGAATCTAAGCTCTCTTTTCAAAGACAAAGGAGGCCGGGCGCGGTGGCTCAAGCCTGTAATCCCAGCACTTTGGGAGGCCGAGACGGGTGGATCACGAGGTCAGGAGATCGAGACCATCCTGGCTAACATGGTGAAACCCCGTCTCTACTAAAAAAAAATACAAAAAAAAAATAGCCGGGCGCGGTGGCGGGCGCCTGTAGTCCCAACTACTCGGGAGGCTGAGGCAGGAGAATGGCGTGAACCCGGGAGGCGGAGCTTGCAGTGAGCTGAGATCGGGCCACTGCACTCCAGCCTGGGCGGCAGAGCGAGACTCCGTCTCAAAAAAAAAAAAAAAAAAAAAAAAAACAAAGACAAAGGAAGAATAACCCAAAAGACAATTTGGAAATTGTCAGGGCTGCCACTCCCATCACAGGCTCACAGTGCATAAGTCCTAAAAAGTATGGGGCCACTATAAAGAATTTCCTTTAGGGCAATGCCCAGAGGAGCTGTGGGAGTGGGAATGTTCTCATAGCCCCAGACTAATAGAGCCATTATCATGTGATCTCAGCCTCAGAGAATAGCAAGCATGTGTGTCAGGTACAGACGTGTGCCATGAAGATGGGGGTCACTGCAAAGAACTGCTAAGAGAATAGGACCTAGACACAAAGTTGCCTTGGAGGCAAGATTGTCCAAAGCAGTAGGCCCAAGGCCACTGTCCCAGTGTGTCTGGAAGGCAGGACTCACACTAGTTGATTTGGAAGATGAAACCAGAGTCCCCGTAGTCCAAGAGGGTATAACATCAAGTCAAAGAAGTTGGTTCTCAAACTTAAGATTTAATGTTGTTTGACTTTTGGTTTCAGGCTTACTTGAGACCTGTTATCTCCTTCTTTTTTCTCATTTCTCCCTTGTGGAATGGGAATGTATATCCTATGCCTGTCTCACCATTATATTTTTGAAGCACATAACTTTTTTTTTCCATTTCAGAAAAGTTAAAAAGTTCCTCCACAGCTGGAGGAAAATTTGCTGCAGGATCAATTGTATCTTTAGTGTCACACATACCTGATTTAGATGATATGTAGATGAGACTGTGAAGTTTATACTTTTGAGTTAATGCCAGAACTAGTTAAAATTTTGGGGCTCCTTGGATGGAGTAGATGTGTTTTTTATGTAAGAAGGACATGTAATTTGTGAGGGGTAATGGTGGTATGCTATGTTCTGAAAGTTTTTGTTCTCCCAAAACTTATATGTTGAACTTCTTACCCCCTAGGATATACTATTAGAAGTTGTGGTTTGGGAAGGTGATTAGGTCACAAGGGTGGAGCCCTCATGGATGGGAATAGGGCCTTAATAATAGAGGCCTAAGAGAGACTCTACTGTGTCTTCTACTACGCGAGGACGTAGCAAGAATGCACTCTCTATCAGACAGAAAGCAGGCCCTCGCCAGACACTGAATCTGCTGATACCTTGGTATTTGACTTCTCAGCCTCTGGAACTGTGACAGATAAATTTTGACTGTTTTTAAGCTACTCAGTGTATGGTATTTTGTTATAAAAGCCCAAATGGACTAACACAAAGCTGTATAGAGGTAAAGTTTTTGTATATAATTGAAATTAAGTTGTCATTAACCTAAACCAGATTGTTACTAAATCAAATGCTAATTATAAGTGGCAGGATATCCATATACTAAAACTCAAAAATATTAATTCCTCACAATACTAATTTCTTCCCAAAAGGGATCCATAGATTCAATTCAATCCCTATCAAAATATCAATGAGATTCTTCAGAGATAGAAAAAACAGTTCTAAAATATACAGTGGAACCACAAAAGACCCTAAATAAACAAAACAATCCTGAGCAAGAGAATGAAGTTGGAAGTATTACATTACCTGACTTCAAAACATACTATTAAGCTATCATAACCAAAAGAGCAAGACACTGACATAAGAACAGATGCATAGGCCAATGGAACAGCATAGAGAATCCAGAAATAAATCCACATATTTACAGCCCACTAACTTTCAACAAAATTCTGATGAGAACTAAGGGGTAACTTCAACTTCACCCTCTGAAGGTTCACTAAAAATCAACTGACTAAAGGCAGATTAATAGGAGAAGAGGCATACAAATGTATTTACCTGCATGAAAATCATACAAGAACTCAAAGAAGTGGCCAAATGGCCAAAGATTGTATACTATTTAAGTTACAGAATAAATGGAAGTTCATAGCATGACAAAACATATTATGGTGGCAAAACAGGTTATGAGAGGTGAAGAAGAAAAGACCTGGCTAGCAAAGATAAACTTATTATGTATATTAAACCTCACAGTTACCAACCCTAACAGAGAATAGATAGTAAATGTTTGTTTCAGACTTTTAATAGCATCAGAATCTCAGTAGATCTTTCCTAGATCTAGACAACAGAGAGCTTCAGAGAAAGGCTGGCTATATCAATGCAGATTTTTTTCTACCTATGCAAATTTCCCACACAAAAGACAGATTTTCAGGGCTACTTCTGTTGACAGGTCCTCTGAACATGCATCTCAAAATATATCAAAAAAGTATTTTGGGGGGTAAAATGTTTTGGTTTCCTTCAGGTACCAAGAACATTCCTTTGGGAAAGGGCACCCTCTTCAATAAACGGTGCTGAGAAAACTAGATATCCATTGCAGAAGAGTAAAACTACACCTATATCTCTCACCATCTACAAAAATCAACTCAAAATTGCTAAAAGCTTAAACATAAATGCGAAACTATATTACGAATTGATGAAAACATGGAAGAAATGCTTCACAACATTGGTCTTGGCAAAGATTTTTTAAATAAAACCTCAAAAGTACAAGCAATAAAAGGTAATACAGACACATGTAACAATATCAAACTAAAACACTTCTGCACAGTGAAGAATACAATCAATAGAGTGAAGAGAAAACCAACAGAATGGGAAAAATATTTGTAAACTTTGAGAAAAAAATAATATTTAGAATATGCAAAGATTCATATAACTCAACAACAAAACAACAAATAACCTAATTTTAAAATGGGCAAATGAGCTGAATAGACACTTTTTCAAAAAATGACATACAAATAACCAACAGGTATATGAAAAAATTTCAATGTCACTAATTCTCAGGAAAATGCAAATCAGAACCACAATGAAATATTATCCCACCTCAGTAAGAATGACTATCATCAAAAAGACAAAAAATAACAAATGCTGGTGAGGATGTGGAGAAAGGGGAGCTCTTATATACTCTTGCTGGGAATATAAATTATGGAATACAGTATAAAGCTTTCTCAATAAACTAAAAATAGAACTACCACACAATCCAGCAATCCCACTAGTGGATATCTATCCAAAAGAAACAAAATCGATATATCAAAGAGATATCTACACTCCCATGTTCACGATGGCACTATTCACAATAGCCAAAATATGGAATCAACCTAACTCTCAATAAAAAGATGAACGAATCAAGAAAATTCTTATATACACACAATGGAATACTATTCAGCCACAAAAAGAATACAATTCTGCCATTTGTGACAACATGAATGAACCCGAAACAAATTATGTTAAATGATGTAAGCCAGGCACACAAAGACAAATACTGCATGATCTCACTCACGTGTGGAATCTAAAAAGTACTGATATCTGAAATAGAGAGTAGAATAATGGTTACTAGAGGCTAGGAAGTGTGTTGGAAAAAGGATAACCAGAGGTTGTTAAACAGAGACAAAATTACAGTCAGTTAGAAGTAATAAGTTCTAGTGTTCCATAGAACTACAGGGTGACTGTAATTAACAATTTATTGCATATTTTCAAATAGCTAGACAGCAAATTTTGAATGTTCCCAACCCAAATGAAAGATACGTATTTTAGATGAGAGATATGCTAATTGCCCTTATTTAATTATTACCTGTTTTATACAAGTATCTAAATATTACAATGTACCCCAGAAATATCAACAATTATTATGGTAAATTAAAAATATTACTCAGAGGAAAAAAAAGCTGAAAAATTACAGTAACAATAAAAGCTCTCAGGAGTCTAGTCCTGAAACGAAAAACCTGTTAAAGGCAGTTGGCTTCATTAAGTGCGTGTGAAAGATACAAAATGACTCAGGAAGTGTGGTTATCACAGTATAAGAGGATTTTTATTTTCTTCAAATAATATACATAGAAATAGATCATTCTATACATGATGATATTTTAATGCTATTGTTATCTTTTTGTATATATGTGGAAATGCAGTGCCAACTCAAAAGTAGGCTTATAAAAGAGAAACGAGGGCCGGGTGCGGTGACTCACCCCTGAAATCCCAGCACTTTGGGAGGTCGAGGCGGGCTGATCACGAGGTCAGGAGATCCAGACCATCCTGGCCAACATGGTGAAACCCCATCTCTGCTAAAAATACAAAAATTAACTGGGCGTGGTGGCGCGAGCCTGTAATCCCAGCTACTCGGGAGCCTGAGGCAGAAGAATTGCTTGAACCAGGGCGTCAGAGGTTGCGGTGAACCCAGATGGCTCCACTGCACTCCGCCTGGCGACAGAGGGAGACTCCTTCTCAAAAAAAAAAAAAAAAAAAAAAAAAAAAAAAAAGAAAAGAAAGAAGAGAGAGAGAGAGAAATGATTATGTGAACATGGAAATCTATTTCCTTAAGTTTGTGTGTGGGGGTGTGTATGAAGGTGAGTACCAACGTGTAAGAGATAAAATGAACATAAAAAATTTTCTGGGAAGAATAATGCAAGTAAGAGTTGCTTGAGACTTCTGAGAATATTGGATATTTAGCTGAAACAAAGAGATCAAATACATGATCCTCAGATTTTGTGCCCCCTCATTCATATATTTGCTTTGGTATTAGCAAATTAGCCTCAACTGCTTCCCAAGAGATACTAGAAGTCTGGAAAGGGATCATAGTTTGTGTAATCTCTAATATAATACTGGAGTTGTTTTGTTGTTGTTTCTTTATTTGCAATTTATCTTACTTTGTGTTAGGTACTGTTCTAATCACTTGGAATACAAAATTGAGCTAAACAACCAAAGCTTCTGTCCTCATGCGGCTTAGATTCCAGGCCTAAAAGAATAAATACAATAAGAACCAGCAAAATCAATGAGTAAATTCCATAGTATATTTTAAGATGATAAATGCTGAAAACAAAAAAGTAAGAAAAAGTAATGCAGAAAGGTAAGGGAAATACTAAATGCCAGGGGTGGAAATGTGAGTTAGGTTACAATTTTTAAAAGATTGAGTATTCTTCATTGAGAAGGAAATCGTTCAGCAAGACTCCCAAGGGAGATGAGGGTGTTAGCCATTCAGAGATCTAGGGAAAGAGAGTCCTTGACAAAGTGAACAATAGGTGCAAAAGCCTTAAGGCTAGAAATTACCTGGCATGTTGAAGGACCAAGAAGAAGGGCAATGTGCCTGGATCAGATTTGTTACTTTTCAGTAAGGAAAAAATGTATCTTCTTCTCATTGGTATAAAATACGAAGACATGTCTCTTTGTGAGAAGGCAAGACTGAAGAGAGCATCTATCATAAGGTAAAAATAATCTTATCACAGTCTTAACCCTATCAGAGGTAAACAAGATGAAGTTTGTAGACAATTGGAAATAAAATGAGGTATTATATTTTTTGGTACATATTATAAATTTTAAAAATACAATCACCTTAATAGATGTAGAAAATTGCATTTAACAATATTGAACATATCTTCATGGTAAATATATCTTAGTAAAGTCAAATTACAAAGGATTTTCTTTTTTTTTTTTTTTTTTTTTTTTTTTTTTTTTTGAGACGGAGTCTCGCTCTGTCGCCCAGGCTGGAGTGCAGTGGCGGGATCTCAGCTCACTGCAAGCTCCGCCTCCCGGGTTTACGCCATTCTCCTGCCTCAGCCTCCCGAGTAGCTGGGACTACAGGCGCCCGCCGCCTCGCCCGGCTAGTTTTTTTTTGTATTTTTTAGTAGAGACGGGGTTTCACCGGGTTAGCCAGGATGGTCTCGATCTCCTGACCTTGTGATCCGCCCGTCTCGGCCTCCCAAAGTGCTGGGATTACAGGCTTGAGCCACCGCGCCCGGCCTACAAAGGATTTTCTTAATCCCTTAATGGGTATCTACAAATAACCTATAACATATATTAATACCACTTGTAGTAATAAAATGATGAGCTCTTCTTCTGTTTAGATGAGGCATAAGAATATATATTATTGTGATTTTAATTCAGCCTTGCTCTGGAGGCTTTGGCCAATTACATATGAAAAGATGCTCACTACCAAATTCATGATCTGCCCACACCAAATATTTCCTTTTTCCTTTGTTAGGTCAATTATCTCAGTCAATTGTAGTAGCATCCTATTGCATAAGCTCAAATTTAGGTGTCATCCTTCACACCTTCCTTTTACTCACTCTCATATTCAGTCCATCACAAAGTCAGATTATTTATACCTAAATAAACATGTCTCATATCCATCTACTTTTCTACAACAACATGACCACTGTATTTCTCTTAGTTATTTCTTACCTGGACTAGCACAATAACATCTTAAATTGTCCAACAGCTAGCTGCGTTGTTTGTTGACCCTTTTGTCAATGTGACTATTTAAAACACAAATCAAATGGTTAATGGATTTTCATTGCATTTAGGATGGAAAAAAAAAAATCCTGCAAGGTCTAGCCCTTAGATAGCTCTCCAGTCTCACCCTTCCCCTATCTTTTACAGTTATATCAATAGTGACTTTCTTTCATGCCATCTTACTTACCTCTCTCCTTCTTGACTTTACCTATGCTATTCCATGTGCCTAGAAGATCCTTCCTCTTTCATTAGTAAACTTCTACTCAACCTTCAAAAACTCACTTGCTGTCATAAATCTTCCCTGACTTTCTCTACTAGGTTGAATACCTAAAAAAGGATCTCATAGCACCATGTACCTCCCCTGCATAGCACCTATCACATATGCAATTTTATATGTTTATATGAATCCTTGATTAATGTCTACACTTTTTGTAGAATGCGTATTCCATAAAGGCAAAAGCTCTGTTTTACTTAACATCGTATTTTTTGCACCTAGCAATCCCTGACACCTAATCAGTATTTGAAAATATTTGTTGAACATATAAATGAATGAAGACATATAGAAGTTTTACGTACTCAAGACCATGGCAGACTATATCTTCCTTAAGAGCAGGAATGATGTACTTATCTGTATATTCATGGTGGCTTGGATTTTTTTTGGCATTTATTACTGCTTAATATATAATTGCTGCCTTTAGGAAAACAATCCCATGGCCCATCTCACAAGAATCGCAAATAATGCCTTTCTGTTAAGTCTTCATATGTAAAATTTTAAAAATGAATAAGGAAGAAAGAAGAGCAAATTAGCAACAAAGAAAATACCAGATAATTCACAGACTACCACAGTAATGTGGAAGGCAGAAATATTACTTACAGACACAGATTTCTACATATTTTAGTGAATAAAATATGCTCAATAAACATGCCAATTCTCATATTTCAACAAAATCTATTAAGTATATCCTCATAAGCATCACAGAGATTTTCTTAACAGGCGATTATTTTTGGTTCAAAAGAAGCAGCCTGAAAAATTTCTGTGCTGTGAACATCGTCAATACCCGATTCTTAGCACCTACCAACTCTGTGCACACCAGCCAGACTTCCAGGAATTGTGACTGTTTGCCAAGAAATTTCTCTGGTCTCTGGAGTTCACTTTGCCAATATGTAGGGCAAGACAGACGTTCTGGAGAATTCACAGCCCCCAGGAGTAGCCCTTAACCAATTACTGGTGAGAGTTGGTAAATAAAAACCCCACCTGACCAAGTTACTTGAGCGGAGAAACAAATTTTAAGCTGGTTCTCCGGGCTCCCCTGTGCTATTGAGCTTAAATGATCATCATTGTAACTTGCTTCAAAGTGCATGCTTCATTGACTCTTTTCCAACATCTGTCTCATTTCTTCACTTTCTTACTAGAGCTTCTGGATATCCTAACTAAAATAAATTGCTTGTGTTTGCATCCTGGTCTCAGGATCTTTCTTTGGAAGAACCCAAAGTAAGATATTTTACTTGAAGATATGTTCAAAAAGCTTATAAATGACAAAGTTTTGCATCTCACTCCACCTCCAGAACAACCTAGAAAAGTGGATTTGAAAGACTAAAGATGTCAGAGAGCTACCAAGTCAGCCAGAACCTGAATAGCTATTAATAGCTATTATTATTTTCTGGTATTACTTTGTAATTCACTTAATCCTTTATCAAAATATCACTGACTATGTACTACACAATAGGTACTTTGCCAATTGTAGACTATAATATTGAATAAAAAGTGAATTTTTCTTTTAAGAAGCTTAGTGTCAGTTGAAAAGATAAATATGTAAGTAAATAATTAAAATAAATTAAATAATATTGGGCAGAGTATCTCTAGGGGATTGTGGGTACCCTGACTAAAGTATTTCTGAGACAGTGCTCAGAGGAGGTTTGATAGCACTTATGTTTGAATAGAGTTTTGTGAACTGAATGGTAATTTCCCAGGTGAAACAACTTAATCTACAGTTTTCAATGAAAGATATTTCTGTGTTTTATTATTGTAATACATAACAAATTCCTGAAATTCTACTGAATTCATGTCTGCAAAATAATATAGAGTATTTAGCACAGTAACTTATGCAAAACACATAAAAGATTTACTAAAACAGAATTTATTATTTTTAAAATGACAGAAATGAGACGTGAATGCCAAGCAAAGTAAGCCTATTTCATTGGGTGGAAGACATTAGGTAATCAATGTTAAAATAACTGATTAAATTAAACAATGAAACCTGCTACAACTGTCCAAGGATGCTATTCAGAGCATTGGATGGATCAGACACCAAGTGTTAGCAATATTTTAGCAGGCTTTTTTCTTAGAGACATTGAAGGAGATTGACATCCCTAGCTCACTGTCACATAAAGGAGGTTGTTTCAAGTCAATGTCCCCAAAATCTCTCTAGTTGGTGATATTTCTATCTACCCTGGGGACTATTAGTAAGAAGATTGTTATTATTACAGATTTTTAAATGTTTTTAATTTTTAACTGTTGTGGGTATATAGTAGGTATATATATTTATGGGTACGTGAGACGTTTTAATACAGGGATGCAATGTAAAATAAGCACATTATGGAGAATGAGGAATCCATGCCCTCAAGCGCTTATCCTTTGAGTTATAAACAATCCCGTTAAACTCTTTAAGTTATTTTAAAATATATAATAAAATTATCATCGACTATGGTCACCCTCTTGTGCTAGCAAAGTGTAGGTCTTATTCATTCTTTCTGGTTTTTTTGTACTCATTAACTATCCCCACCTCCCCAACCCACCCACCCACCTACGCTACCCTTCCCAGACTCTGGTAACCATCCTTCTACTCTCTATGTCCAAGAGTTCAATTGTTTGATTTTTAGATCCCACAAAGAAGTGACGACATGTGATATCTGTCTTTCTGTGTCTGGGGTATTTTACTTAATGATCTTCAGTTCCATACATGTTGTTGCAAATGACAAAATCTCATTCTTTGTATGGCTGAATAGTACTCCATTGTGTATATGTATCACCTTTTCTTTATTATCTTTTGAAGGACACTTAGGTTGCTTCCAAATCTTAGCTATTGTAAACAGTGCTGCAACAAACATAGGAGTGCAGATTTCTCTTCAATATACTGATGTTTTTTCTTTTGGGTATACTCCCAGCAGTGGGATTAATGGATCATATGGCAGTTCAATTTTTACTTTTCTGACGAACCTCCAAACTGTTCTATTGCTATAAAGATACCTGAAAACATGGAAGCAACTTTGGAAGGTGGTAACAGGCAAAGGTTGGAAGAATTTGGAGGACTCAGAAGACAGGAAGATGAGGGAAAGTTTGGAATTCTTTAGAGATTAGATAAACCATCTTGAACAAAATTCTGATACGTCCATAGTAATATGGACAGTGAAGTACAGGCTGATGAGGTCTCACATGAAAATGAGAAATATATTGGCAACTGAAGCAAAGGTCACCTTTGCTATGCCTTAGCCAAAAACTTGACTGTATTGTGTTTATACTCTAGCAATCTGTGGAAGTTTGAGCTTAAGAGTGATGACTTAGGGTGTCTGACAGAAAACAATTTCTAAGCAGCAAAGCTTTCAATATGCGACCTCTCTGCTTCTGACAACCTATGCTCAGATGCTGGAGCAAAGAAATCACCTAAAGCTGGAACTTATATTTAAAACAAAAGCGGAACATACATGTTTGGAAAATTTGTAGCCTAGCCATGTGCTAGAAAAGAAAAGCCCATTTTCAGGGGAAGAATTCAAGCAGGATGTGGAGCAACCACTGGCTAGAAAAATTAGCATAATGCAGGTCCAAGTGCTAATATCCAAGATAATAGAAAAAAGGCCTAAAAGGCATTTCAGAGATTTTCAAGGCATTCTCTCCCATCACAGACCCAGAGGCCTAAGAGGAAAGAATGGTTTCAAGGGCCAGGCCTGGGGTCCCACTGCCTTATGCAGCCTCAAGACACTACTTCCCATATCCTGGTTGCTCTGACTCTAGCCTCAGCTCAGAGTGTTCTAGATACAGCTCAGGCTGCCATCCAAGAGGTTACAAGCCATAAGTTTTGGTGGCTTTTATGTGATGTTAAGCCTACACGGACACAGAATGCAAGAGTAAAGGAGGCTTGAAAACCTCCACCTAGATTTCAGAGGATGTATGGAAGTTTGGGTGCCCAGGCAGAAGCTGGCTGCTGGAGTAAACACCCTACAGGGGGCAGGACGCGGTGGCTCATGCCTGTAATCCCAGCATTTTGGGAGGCCAGGACGGGCGGATCACAAGGTCAGGTGATCGAGACCATCCTGGCGAACATGGTGAAACTCCGTTTCTACTAAAAATACAAAAAATTAGCTGGGCGTGATGGCGGGCGCCTGTAGTTCCAGCTACTGGAGAGGCTGAGGCAGGAGAATGGTGTGAACCCGGGAGTTGGAGGTTGCAGTGAGCCGAGATTGCGCCACTGCACTCCAGTCTGGGCGACAGAGCGAGACTCTGTCTCAAAAAAAAAAAAAAAAAAAACCCTACAAGGAGCCTGTCCTAGGGCAGTGGCAAGGAAAATATGGGGTTGAATTCCCCACACAGAGTCCACAGTGGGCACTGCTTAATGGAGCTGTGGAAATGGGGCCACCACCTTCCAGTCCCAGGAATGGTAGGTTCACTGGCAGCTTGCATCTTGAGCCCAGAAAAGCCACAGGCACTGAACACCTACCTATTAGAGCAGTTACATGTGCTGCATCCTGCAAAGCCACAGATGCAGAACTTCCCAGGGCCTTGGGAACCCACCATTTGCACCAGTGTGCCTTGGATGCACGATGTGGTGGAGTCAAAAGGAGATTATTTTGGAGCTTTAAGATTTAATGTCTCCCCTGCTGGGTTTCAGACTTTTGTGAGGCCAATTTCTCCCCAAATTATTTTTGATCTTACAGGGTAATAGGTAGAAGGAACTTGAATCTCAGATAAGAGTTTTGACTTTGGGGGTTTTGAGTTTGGGCTGAAACAAGTTAGGACTTTGTAGGACTATTGAGAAGAAGTGATTGTATTTTGCAAAGTGTGAAGAACAAGCCTGAAACTTGGTAGCTCCACTGGGTGGCTAGATTCAGAAAAGAAGTAGTAGTCACTACAGAAAGCTAGCAGTTACAGCCCTCACCCAGCTGTCATGCAGACAAAAAGATTGGTCTCACCCTTATTTTGCCCGCTCCAAAAGCACTAAGTTTGTTTCTAGGCAGTGGGTGAGCAGGACTGAGAACTTGCCCCAGTCTGCCAGCCTCTGAGCTGTGAAAGCAAGCAAAGCTTGGCTTCTGTGCTGTGTTAAGCTCTCAGGAAACCACATCCCAAGGAAAAGAGGGAAATCACTACATCAAGGAAGCACCACATAGAAAAAAAAAATTCTGAACAGCAGCCCTTGAGTCCCAGTTCTTCCCTGTGACATAGTCTATACCCAAATGAAACAGAACCAGAAAAAGCATTCTGGTAATATGACCAAAAAAAAAGGTTTTTTTGACACCCCCAAAAGATCACATTAACTCTCCAGCAATGGATTCCAATCAAGAAGAAATCCCCGAATTGCCAGGAAAAGATTTCAGAAGATCAATTATTAAGCTAATCAAGGAGGTACAGGATACAAAGGGAAAAATCTTCAGTGAAATGTATAGTATAAATAAAAATCAATCACAACTACTGGAAATAAAGAACACAGAGAAATGCAAAATATGCTAGAAATTCTCAGCGATAGAATTGAACAAGCAGAAGAAGGAACTTCAGAGCTCAAAGACAAGGTTGTCAATATAGCCCAATCCAACAAAGACAAAGAAAAAAAGGTTTAAAAAAATGAACAAAATTTTCAAGAAGTTTGGGATTATGTTAAACAACCAAACCTAAGAATAACTGGTGTTCTGAGGAAGAAGATAAATCTCAATGTTTGGAAAAGATATTTGAGGGAATAATTGGGGAAATCTTCCCTGGCCTTGCTAGAGATCTAGACATCCAAACACAAGAAATTCAAAGAATACCTGGAAAATTTATCTCAAATACATCATCATCTAGGGACATAGTAATCAGGTTATACAAAGTCAAGATGAAGAAAAGAATCTTAAGAGCTGTGAGGCAAAAGCACCAGGTAACTTATAAAATAAACTATCAAATTAGCAGCAGATTTATCAGCAGTAACCCTACAAGCTAGAAGAGATTGGGGCCCTATCTTCAGCTTCCTTAAGCAAAACAATTATCAGCCAAGAATTTTGTATCCATTGAAACTAAGCTTCATAAATGAAGGAAAGATACAGTCTTTTTCAGACAAATAAATGCTGCAAGAATTCACCACTATTAAGCCAGCACTATGAGAACTGCTAAAAGGAGCTCTAAATCTTGAAACAAATTCTCAAAATACACAAAAATGGAATCTCATTAAAACATAAATATCACAGGAACAATAAAACAAAAAGACAATAAGGAAATAAAAAAGAAGCAAGATATTCAGGCAACAAATAGCATGACGAATAGAATGGTATTTCACATCTCAATATTAATGTTGAATTTAAATGGCCTAAATGCTCCATACTAAAAAATACAAAAAAAACTAGCCAGGCGAGGTGGTGGGTGCCTGTAGTCCCAGCTACTCAAGAGGCTGAGGCAGGAGAATGGCATAAACTCGGGAGGCAGAACTTGCAGTGAGCCAAGATCTGGCCACTGCACTCCAGCCTGGGTGACAGAGCGAGACTCTGTCTCAAAAAAAAAAAAAAAGATACAGAATAACAGAATGGATAAGAATTCACCAACCAAGTATCTTCTGTCTTCAAGAGACTCATCTAATACATAACTCACATAAACTTAAGGTAAAGAGGTGGAAAATGATATTCCTTGCAAATGGACACCAAAGGCAAGCAGAAGTAGTGATTCTTATATCACACAAAACAAACTTTAAAGCAGACAGTAGTTTAAAAAGACAAAGAGGGACATTATATAATGATAAAAGGACTAGTACAACAAGAAAATATCACAATTCTAAATAGTATGCACCTAACACTGGAAGTCCAAAATTTGTAAAACAATTGCTATTAGACCTAAGAAATGAGATAGACAGATACACAGTAATAGTGGGAGACTTTAATACTTCACTGATAGCACTAGACAGGTCTTCAAGACAGAAAGTCAACAAAAGAACAGTGAACTGAAATTATACCATAGAACAAATGGACTTAATAGATATGTATGAAACATTCTACCCCAAACTGCAGAATATACACTTTATTCATCAGCATATGAAATATTCTCCAAGATAGACCATATGATAGTCTGCAAAACAAGTTTCAGTAAATAAAAAAAAATAATAAAAATTATGTCAAGTATTCTCTGAGATCGCAGTGGAAGAAAATTAGAAATCAACTCCAAAAAGAACCTTCAAAACCAAGCAAATACATGGAAATTAAATATCCTGCACTTGAATGGTCTTTGGATCAACAACGAAATCAAGATGTACATTTAAAAATTATTTGAACTGAATGGTAATAGTGATATAACCTATCAAAACCTCTAGGATGCAGCAAAAGCAGCCCTAAGAGAAAAGTTTAGAGCATCAAATGCCTACATCAAAAAGTCTGAAAAAGCACAAATAGGCAATCTAAGGTCATACCTCATGGAACTGAAGAAACAAGAACAAACCTAACCCAAACCAGCAAAGAGAAGAAATAACAAAGATCAGAAAAGAAATAAATAAGTTGAAACAAAGAAAATACAAAAGATAAAGGGGACAAAAAGTTGGTTCTTTGAAAAGATAAATAAAATTGATAGAGCATTAGCAAGATTAATCAAGGAAAGAGAGAAGATCCAAATAACTTCAATTAGAAATGAAACAGGAGATATTATTACTAATACCACAGAAATACATAAGATTATTGAAGGTTACTATGAACATCTTCATGTGCACACACTAGAAAACCTAGAGGAGATGGATAAATTCCTGGAAACATACAACCTTCATAGATTAAATAAGAAAGATACAGAATCTCTGAACAAACCAATAACAAGCAGGAAGATTAAAATGATAACTTAAAAATTTCCAACAAAAAAGTCCAGGACCAGATGGATTAACAGCTAAATTCTATCAGAAATACAAAGGAGAATTTGTACCAATCCTATTGACACTATTCCACAAGGTATAGAAAGACGGGATCCTCCCTAAATCATTCTATGAAGTCAGTATCACCTGGATACCAAAACCAGGAAAGGATACAACAACAACAACAACAACAACCAAAAAAAAAAAAAAAAAAAAGAAAAGAAAGAAAAGAAAAGAAAACTACACACCAATAGTCCAGGTGAATACAGATCCAAAAATTCTTAACAAAATACCAGCTAACTGAACCCATCAGCATATCAAAAAGATAATCCACCATGATCAAGTGGGTTTCATAAGAGGGATGGTTTAAAATATGCAAGTAAATTGATGTGATACACCATATAAACAAAATTAGAAACAAAAAGCACATGATCATCTTAATAGATTTAGAAAAAGCATTTGACAAAATCAAGCATCCCTTTAGGATTACAACCCTCAGCAAAGTCAACATAGATGGAACATACCTAAATATAATAAGAGCCATCTATGACAAACCCACAGCCAACATAATACTAAATGGGAAAAAGTTAAAAGTATTCCCCCTGAGAACTGGAATAAGACAAGAAAGCCCACTCTCACCACTTCTATTCAATGTAGTACTGGAAGTTCTAGCCAAAGCAATCAGACAAGAGGAAGAAATAAAGGGCATCCAAATCGGTAAAGAGGAAGTCAAATTGTCACTGTTTGCTGATGATATGATTGTATACCTAGAAAACCCTAAAGACTCATTCAGAAAGCTCCTAGAACTGGTGAATGAATTCAGCAAAGTTTCAGGATACAAAATTAATATACATAAATCAGTAACTCTGCTTTACACCAACAATGACCAAGCTGAGAATCAAATCAAGGACTCAACCCCTTTCACGATAGTTGCAAAAAATAAAAATAAAAAAATTCCTAGGAATATAACTAACCAAGGAGGGGAAAGACCTTTGTAAAGAAAACTGCAAAACACTGCTGAAAGAAATCATGAATGACACGAAGAAATGGAAACAATTTTCATGCTCAGGGATGGGTAGAATCAACATTGTAAAAATGAACATACTGCCAAAAGCAATCTACAAATTCAATTCAATTTCCATCAAAATACTACCATCATTTTTCACACAACTGGAAAAAACAATCCTAAAATTCATGTGGAATTAATAAAGAGACTGCATAGCCAAAGCAGGACTAAGCAAAAAGCACAAATCTGCAGGCATGACATTACCGAACTTCAAACTATAGTATAAGTATAGCCTATAGTTATACTATAAGTATAACCTATACTTACACTACAAGTGTACTATAAGTATAGCCTATACTTACACTATAAGTGTACTATAAGTATACCTTATACTATAAGTATAAGTACAGCTTACACTTATACTACAAGTATACTGTAAGTGTAGCTTATACTTATACTATATTTATAACTTATACTATAAGTATAGCTCATCAAAGCAGCATGATACTGGTGTAAAAATAGGCACATAGATCAATAGAATATAATAGAGAACCTACAAATAAAGCCAAATGCTTACAGTCAACAGATCTTTGACAAAGCAAACAAAAACATAAAGTGGAGAAAGGACACCTTATTCAACAAATGGTGCTGGGATAAATGGTAGACCATATGTAGGCGAATGAAATTGGATCCTCGTTATCACCTTACACAAAATTCAATTCAAGATGGATGAAGGACTTAAATATTAGCCCTGAAACTAGGTGGATCACGAGGTCAGGAGATCAAGACCATCCTGGCTAACACAGTGAAACCCTGTCTCTACTAAAAATACAAAAAAAAAAAAAAAAAAAATAGCCAGGCGTGGTGGAGGGTGCCTGTAGTCTCAGCTACTTGGGAGGCTGAGGCAGGAGAATGGCGTGAAACCGGGAGGCAGAGCTTGCAGTGAGTCAAGATTGTGCCACTGTACTCCAAGCCTGGGCGACAGCGAGACTCCGCTTAAAAAAAAAAAAAAGGAAAAAGAAAGGAAAAAAAAAAATCCTGGAAGATAACATCAGAAAAACCCTTCTAAACATTGGTTTAGGCAAAGACTTTATGAGCAAGAACCCCAAAGCAAATGCAACAAAAACAAAAATAAATAAATGGGACTTAATTAAACTAAAAATATTCTGCACAGCAAAATAAACAATCAGCAGAGTAAATAAGACAACCCACAGAGTGGGAGAAAGTCTTCCCGTTCTATACATCCGACAAAGGACTAATGTCCAGAATCTACAAAGAACTCACACAAATTAGCAAGAAAAAAAATCCCATCAAAAAGAGGGCTAAGGACATGAATAGACAATTTTCAAAAGAAGTATACAAATAGCCAACAAACATGAAAAAATGCTTAATATCACTAATGATCTGGAAAATGCAAATCAAAACCAGAATACAATACCACCTTACTCCTGCAAGAATGGCCATAACCAAAAATTAAAAAAAAAAAAAAAAAAAAAAAAGATATTGGCAGGGATTTGGTGTAAAGGGAACACTTCTACACTGCTGGTGGGAATGTAAACTATTACAACCGCTACAGAAAACATTGTGGAGATTCTTTAAAGAACTAAAAGTAGAACTACCATTTGATCTAGCAACCCTACTACTGCGTATCTTCCCAGAGGAAAAAAAGTCATTATTCGAAAAAAAATACTTGCACACACGTGTTTATAGCAGCACAATTCGCAATGGTAAAAATATGGAACCAGCCCAAATGCCCGTCAATCAATGAGTAGATAAAGAAATAAAGAAACTGTGGTGTGTATACACCATGGAATCCCACTCCATTATAAAAAGGAACAAAATAATGGCATTTGCAGCGAACTGGATAGAATTGGAGGCCGTTATTCTAAGTGAAGTAACTCAAGAATGGAAAACCAAACGCTGTTCTCAATCATAAATGGGAGCTAAGCTATGAGGATACAAAGGCATAAGAATGATACAATGGACTTTGGAGACCCAATGGAAAGAGTGGGAGCGGGGTGAGGGATAAAAAACTATAAATTGGGTACAGTGTATACTACTCGGGTGATGGATGCACTAAAATCTCACAAATCACCACTAAAGAACTTATTCATGTAACAAAACACCACTTGTTCCTCAAAAACCTATGGTAATAGAAAATTGAAAAACAAGTTTTAAGTGTATTATTGGAACACAGAGGTGGAAATATAAAAGGTTTGATCCTACCATATTTCAATTTGATAGGTTTTTAGACCTTATTGTTTTAAAATATAAATATTTTGACTTCAAATGTATAAATTTATTTTTATTTTTGATACAGAGTATCATTTTGTCACTCACACTGGTGTGCAGTGTTGCACACACGACTCACTGCAGCTTTGACCTGCTGGGCTCAAGTGATCTTCCTGCCTCAACCTTCCATGTAGCTGGTACCATAAGTGTGGACCACCGTACCCAGCTAACTGTTTGATTTTTTTGTAGAGATGGGTTCCCATTTTGTTGCACAGGCTGTTCTCCAACTCTTGGGCTCAAGCAATTCTCTTGCCTTAGTCTCTAAGAATGCTTGGATTATAGGTGTGAGCCACTACATCTGGTCATGAATTTTTAATAGGAAATTAATTTCAAGAATAGCCATTTAGCCATGTTAAGAACTTGATACATTGTTTATCTAGTCCAATTAAACCATGTGAAGTTTCAGCCTTCGTTGGTGGTTTCCCGTCTTTATTTATACCAAGTTTAATTTTTCATGAACAATATTTGAAGGTTTAACTTTAGTTTATATTCATAATAAATTCAGTATAATAATAAACTTAACACTCAAAAATAACAATTTTAGCCATTACAAATTTTATTTAATATGGATTAATAGTACCAGTAATATTCATTATGAATATTTATAGGTTATACTTATTAGGGCAAAGAGCATTAGCATGATAATGTCTTCATGAACAGTGTAAACTCCAAACCTCCACAAGACCAATGATAGGAACAATACTTCCCAATGAGTGACCTCCAAATTAAGAACTAAGGATGAGTAAAACTTTTCCAGTTTAATAAAAACTAGGGTGGCACAGATAGAAAAAGTGCTCCAATCAAAGGCTCAGAGATGAATGAGTGCATGTTACCTCCTAATTTTCTGCTATTGTACTTTTGCTTATATTTTTTTCTTCTACTTGTAATTTCTTTCCTCCTTCTTTCCATTTCTTGAGACCCTTGGCCTGTTATAAGGAAAACTCGAATCATTTCCAGTGGGATGCTTTTTATATTTGAAAGAAGACATGACTATTTTTTATTTGCTCGATGTAAGACTGCAAGGTGAAGTAGATATTAGAAACAAGACAAAGTAGATAAGATTATTAGGGGAATGGGTGGATCTGCTATTATTCTGGTAGAATTTTTGTTAAATAAACACAAATAGAATAAAGACAGATCATATGCAGTATTTAATTTGTGTCTCCTGCTCAAAATAGATAGAAGTACATTTGTCTTTAATTTCGTGCAGAGGGTTTTGAGTTAAATGAGCTTTGATACACTGTATCACCTTTTTGTTAAATTGCGAGTGAATAAATATGGTACTTTTGTCTTCATTGTCAGTGGTTGATTAACGTGGTGATCCTAATTTAATATTTTCCTTAAACAGAGCTACAAAGACTGTATCAGTCCAATCTGAAGCAAATTTTATGTTTCACTGAATTTGGCCAGGCAAATAGAATTCTAGGGCAAAAGATACACATGTTCAAATTCATGATCTGAAACTTATATGTATACTACTTATTAGAAAGAGAACTAAATAGGATATAATATACCTGCAAGTTTTATAACCCAGAGATTAGGTATTTTTCATAGAAGAATAAGTAATAGTCCTTTATTATTTTATTATGTACTTGGATAGAAGTAAAACAATCAATTATTCTGCAAATAAGGTTATTAGTGAACCTACAAGAAGAATATATTTGGTTAATAAAAACATGGTCACTTACATGCATTGTCTTTTTTAACTTTTGTTAATTCCTCAAAATAAATTAAGTTGAAATAAGTTATTTTGCTTTGATGTCTTCTAAACTTGATCACCATATCTGAAGCCACTATGCAGATGAGTAGAAAATTCAATGATTTAAACAGTGTAAAATTCGTGAGTGCTGCTCTCTCATAAATTGTAGCAGCTTTAATAAATAACTCTATAGCTGTTTTTCTATATTCCATATGACTTCTGTGCACATCCAGAGGACATCACTTACTATGCAATGACTTATATGAACATTATAAGATTCTGACGTACACCTGAGTCTTAAAATAGTATTCTCTTCAGTTTATATCACAGGTCCCAGATGGCTTGACTTAATTTAATTTTACAACTACCTTCTTGAGAGAGTATATTAAAGCCAAATAATCCTTCAATAGAATGAGAGAGCAATGAAGTTCACAAATAGAACTACACCACTTTAGCTGGGAATTATATTTCCACATGAATGAATTTCTGAGTTGCAGTCAAATTTGAATTTAAAAACATTGTGAACAACATGTCCTTTATGAGAAAAGAGTCCCTCGTTTCATTAAGAAAATGGTGCACAATATTGGTTATATATATATGTACTAAATCATGTCTCTAATTAAGATCCCAACCTAAAACAGATTTTTAGAGAAGTTAGTTGACTTGTATTTTTTTTAAATGGTACAGTACTTTCCCTCTTGA
Source organism: Theropithecus gelada (assembly GCF_003255815.1). NCBI lineage: Eukaryota > Metazoa > Chordata > Mammalia > Primates > Cercopithecidae > Theropithecus > Theropithecus gelada. The sequence continues at coordinate 59,782,307 of NC_037689.1, forward strand.
AAAAAGCCTTTGATTCCTGTAGCTGAACATCTTCTATGTATGATTGTTGCAGTATCATCTTTGCATGGTTATTGATATTCCTGCTGTTGATTAAAATTTAGTTAGTTTTTTTTTTTTTTTTTTTTAGTTAACATAAAATATATGTCTTCGGGCCTCTTTGGCCTTGGTCAGGAATGTATAACAACTGAAAAAGGTTCAGACAAGAGATCAGTAATTAGGCACAGCTTGTAAAGCCAAGTTCAGTCTACTATTGCTCCTAGGGATAGGCCGATGATTGACATTGCAGTGAAGGAATCTCAGAGGTGGTTCTGCAGATTATAATCAAACTGCAAATACAATTAGTAGGTAAAGCTCATGGATTAAATTTTAAAAATCTGTTGAGCAGGAAACATTCTCAACTACAAGCTGAAGAGGGTACCTTATTGATAAAAGTTAACAACTTAGAATTTTTATGTGATCAATACTACATGTCAGTTAGATTTCTAGTTTTCCATAGTAGTGAATGGTGGCTTTTATTCCTTTTTTTGTTGTCATTCTCTTTACCTTTTTCTTCCAAAGCAACCCATTATAAAGTGAAGTGTGTTGCATACATCATTTCAAATTTTGGTTCAAATGTGCATATATTTTTTCATTGGGGGAAACGCCATAATTAAGACTTTGAAAACAGATATATTAGAATTTTACTAAGTTCTAAATAAGATGGCATTGATTGGTTTATCTAGATGTGCAATAATTAAATTATCTACATACATCTGTATATATACTTACAGCATTATAAGAGATACAATCTACCATAATTATAGAATATAAACTTCAAAGATATATTAATTCTTTAAATGAATCCCAATGTTTGTATAACCACATTAAAAGTAAACATCAAAGTGCTACTAAACCTTCCCTGCATAGCGTGTACAAATGGTTGCTTGTAGGAAGTTAGTGATCTTTGCCTAATGTTGAGACTGACTCAATTTAACAAATATTTCCTGAAAATACTGTAAAAAGGACATAAAGATAAAAATAAAAATGACTATGTCACTAAGTATAATGAGTGCAATAAACTGTTTACATAATGTATGCTACTAAGATTCAGAAAATAGAGAAATGATATTAAGTTATGGGAATAGAAAAATTTCAAGGCTGATGAATTTCAAATGAATTTTGAAGGATGTATTGGCAATTGGCATGTAGAAATACAGAGGGACATTTCCACAGAGGAAAAGGCATGGTGAATGATCAGCAATACAATGTAATACAAATTGGTAGAAATCGATTACTGAATGTACACCAAGACCGCTATTCTGTGAGATTTTGAATGCCAAAGTTAGAAGTATGTAATGATTGAGAAGACTATGAGAAGTCAAGGAAAGTTTTGTTTTGTATATAATGGTGAAGAAATGTTTTAAAAGTACATTTTGGGATCATTAATCTACAAATAATGGTAAAGTCAATTGACAGAGAATCCAAATGAAAGGGCCAGCATGCAAGCTAAATCAATGATGCAGTCAGCCAGGAGAAAAAGAACACATAAAATAGAGTAGTTGTAATGGGACTGGAAAGAAGAGGGTACATTTGAAAAAAAAATTTTTTTTTCAGTATAGGCACAGTTTTATTTAGAATATCTTCTATTCATGGTTGATTGAATCCACGAATGCCGAAGCCACAGATATGGAGGGGCAACTGTGTAAAACAGTGTGTCTCATTTCCACATAAGCTTATGAGTAGAAACATATGTATTAGGATAGGAATTTAACTTGTAGAGAGAAATAATTTATCTTAGGTATTAGTTTGAAAAAAACATATATATAAAAGTAAATAGAGAATTAAATACAGAACCTATTTCTGGGCATTTATGTAAATAAGAAATTTCCACCAAAACGGAATGTTCATGCCTCCTGCTTAGTTGACAATAACATGGTAATAAAACACATTTATTAAATGCCTAGTTACTTTTGAAGATTCCAGAGATGAGTCAACAAGCATGGTTATTGGCTTCTATGACCTTGTTCTTTTGAAGACAAGTTCTAATCTTACTTTTTTTGTGCCCCTAGTGTTTTTTTTTTTTTTTTTTGCACAGAATCTAGAAGATAGACACCAAGTAAATTTATACTGAATGAATAAAGGAATGATTGAAGATTAAGATTACCAAAGAAAAATTAAATGCTTTCACAAATAACGTGATTAAAGAATTGATACTTTGTATTCCATATAGAAAAAAGAGGACAATGTGAATAATGTAGCATGTTTCCTAAAGAAAATCAAGTTCAACCCCAACTGCTTAAGCACCTCTAGAGAGCCCCATTGGTCTTGTCCTCACAGCACAGTTTGAAAACCACTAATCTAGACAATAATACACACTGAGAGTATCACTGGAGACAGAGAAGGAAAGCTTCTGGTGATTTTGTAGTGTGTAAGTATAGTCTTACCTGTAAGACTATAAGGTATCCATCACCATAGGATAACCAACCATTTTCCTGATGGGTGGAATATATTCTGCCTAGAATCATGGGGAAACTGTGCAAAATAATTTTTGAGGCTCTCTCTCACCAGTTGATTCTCAGCTCTCTTAGGAGAAGACAGGAATAACTACTCTCAGAAACATTTACATTCTAAATATCAGAGATTATTGTTGTCTGATACTAATATTGGAATTATGTGGGAAAACAGCTCAAGATTTGGCAGGTGAGTTGTTTTATTTTATATGGGACTCCAAAATCCTATGCCTTTTATAAGGGCTTGAATACAAGGATATGCAAAATACTCAAAGAAAACACCTTAAGACTACATATCACCAAGTCTTTCTTCTAACTACACTTTGAATTTCACACCCTTGAATTCCAAATGTTTGCAAACATTTTCTGACCCAACTGAATTCCATTTCAAAGTATCTGCTTGGCTCCAGCTTTTGTAAACATACGATGAAAAAATTTAAGGTAGTAGAAACTATAGTACATGACAAAAGCGATATAGGAGATGACAAAAAGAGAGAAGTAATGTGACTCTGAGATTTCAAGTTAGGGTTACTAAAAAGATGATGGAGCCGTGAATGACAACAAAAAGAGGAGAGCCTTTGGGGAGATTATTAGAGAGTAATTTCTCTTTTCAACAAGTATTTTGCTTACATAAATTCTGTAGATATATTGGCAAAATTATTTCAGACAACGATTAGCCACCTCTAAGGACAAGACACTTAAGGGTGGGAACAAAAAGTTAAATATTTTTGCGGTATAATAATTTGTTGAAAATTCAGTAGTTTCTACTGTCAGTCATGTCCAATGAAATAAATTGGATTAGAGTAAAAGTTCTCAACCAAAGCTCACTGCCAACTTCCAAGCAGTACACTTTATGCTTTGACGTTGTCTATTTTAATAAAATGCCTACATAGATATATATTTTAACAGTATGTAGTGAAATTCCTTAAGCCTTCATTATCGGAATAGAACTGTCATTCATATTGTCAAGTCATTAAGAGAAGGCTGAGCAATAGCAACCAAGACAATGGCTATTTAAGATTTCAGCTTATAGTATGAGGACACACTGATAATATTAATGATAGCTATTATTAAAACCAAGTGGTCGAGAGGGTGACCTCTGCAGTTGAATTTCTGCGTTTAAACTCTGCCACTACCCTTTATTATGTGTGAGCTTGGGCAATTTTTAATTAATCTCTGTGAACCTCAGTTTCTTTATCTGTACAATGAGAAGAATAGTAGTAACTACCTCATATGTGATATTGTCACAATTAAATAGAATAATACATACAAAGCAAGCATCAGTAATGCTCCAGAAATGTTTGGCTTAGGGTGTAGTGCTACACATATGCTACCCTGTACAGATTTATGTCCTGTGAATGGATAAATTGAATGAATCAATTTTTTTTTTAGTTACATAGTATACAGGAAAACCAAATTAGCATGATCTTCATGATGTAATACATGTGACACTGCATGCTCTGACACGGGATGAAGTCATTCTTTGTTCTGCTACATAAACAGATAATACCCAGTAACATTGATTGATCATTTACTATATGCCAGGAACTGTTTTAAGAACTATGAATTAATTCAATGTCACAGTGATATTCTGAGGTAAAGTTCCTATATCAAGTGAATAAAAAGAAAGACAGAGAAGAAATATACCTAATATTAGTGAAAATAAGACCGAAAATTTGAGCGCTGGAAGCCTGACTTCACAGCCAATGTTCTTAATTACTACATGAAATTGCATCTCATTCAGAAAGGTTTTCTCAAACCTACTTACACATTATGCAGTGTTACATACAGTTCATGACCAACCAGTTAAAACTAACAGTTTAAAGTATTTATCCTATTACCAAAAAAAAAAAAAAAAAAGGTCAAAAGCAGATGCATTTTTTAAGTCATGTATAAGTTCTATCTATTAATTACAACAAAGCCTCTATTTGTAAGCAATAAAAAGAATTAACTTAAATTGTTATATGAACTTGAAAGTAGAATGCAAATTCATGTATGTGATGATTGCTTATCTGAAACTCTGGTTTAGTAAACTACTTTGCTTTGTATGCCTCATAATTCAAACCCTCTTTAACATCTCATTTAAATGTAAGATGTATTTACTTTGAGGAAGACCTAATGAGACCTTGTTAAATCCCCTTACACAAAGAGATGCTTTTTATGTAAATTCAAAGGATGAAACTTCCTCTAAGTGTTCTACATTTTCTTGCATGCAGCTTCTGTCAATCTCAAGCCATTCCAGTTTCTGAGGATGCATTATAATAACCACATTCTTTAAAAACTCCAATGTCTGCAAACTCAGTAATTAGAATTCGAGAGGTGTTATTGTAATTCTAAATCTTTGCATCTACTCCTTCTCTACATCAACAATACTCAAAATTATAATGAACACAGTGAAGAAAGCGCTAACAATGGACTTTCAATTGCCAAAAATATATATTTTCCTTATTTTCTATTGTAAGTCTTGTAATATCTTGGTTGTGAGTTTGTTTGAGACTTTGGAGGTGTTATTAAACCTAATGTTCTCAAATACATACAAGCAAGAAAATGTAAGTAACTACATATATCTCTATTTGCATTGCCTTTTCCTTAGTCCTCGTTTCAGCCTGGTCTGGATTATTAAACAGCACTATCAGATTTTAGGGACTATCTTTTAGTCTTTGGTATTTCTCATTGTTATTTATATGATATATTCCCTCTCTTAATAAGGCAGGCTGATTAAATGTACTGTACTCTTAAACTACATTTTTAAAAAGTGGAGTATTTGGAAGATGTAGTTGTTATTAATCAAACCGAACACTGGATGGCAGTCCTAACTAATAGTAGAAACAAAAGCTATTGATAGACTAGGAAGAACTGATTCAAAGTAATACTCTCGGCAGTTTAAGTTTCTTGCCAGTTTTAACAGCTGGAAAGTCAGCAAAGAACTTTGAACAAAGATGGTGACAGGATCAGAGTGTTAAAAATAGCGAGCTAGCCTGGCATCATCATGAATATGTGAAACTTGCTTTTCAGTTCACTTGACAATGTTGTGCACCAGAATCAATTTCGGAAGTTTTACTCCAATTATGATGCTCAGTCTTAGACCACAAATTAGATTCACCTACTTTATTGTCATCTAGAATCCAGTTTGGGCTGGCAATATAGCTAGCGTGACTATAGTCTGATGTGAATTACCCTCAATAACTTTTAAATATGCTTGATCCCCAAAATGTAATCCTGGTGGTTTCTTTTCTGGTTTCCTATTCATCTTCCAACTTTATAACCAAGATCCCTCAAATGGAAAAGAATATATTCATATATCTGATTTTTATGTCTGTGAGGAATGCTTTCTTTTGGAATTGAGGTAAAAGACATTGGAATGCTTCAGATATTTCTATGTATCTGTTCATAGTACAGAGCTGGTGCATGGATATTGGAGTAAAATTGACCTGACCTTGAATCCTAAGTTTGCCACTAACAAGCTAGGTAAATGGAGGTAAGTTATTTCATCTCTCTGGTCCTCAGTTTCCTCAACTGTAAACAGATGAATCTGTAAAATAATAGCTTTTCATAGATTTGGTGTATATTTTAAATAAAATTATGCATGCAAAGTATTTCAGATGATCTTGGATACACAGCATATGCTCAAGGAGTGTTAGCTATTATTGTTATCATTATCGCCATGATCAGCTTCACTCATATCATATATTCATTTTTTATGAATATTTTGTTAAATGATCTCTTAGACAGTTAACTAAAGGTATTTGTTACTCATTTAAATTCTTAAATAACTAAGATTGAATGGCAGTAAATATGAAATTGAGAGACAATAACTTGGAAATCAAGGAATTGATAATAAAGAATAAATTATATATTTTTATTTTTCCCTCCATATATTGTTAAATGAACGCACTGACTCTGCCTCTAAATTTCGAGAGGATGAACCATTGTTATATTGGTGAAGAGCACGTTCTTCTCCTTTAAAATAGGTCTGTTTCAGATACTTTTGTTAAGATTCTTGTTTTGAGGAGGAGCAGTGAGATAAAATACATTTTGTGTTGCTTACCATTAAAGCCTTCTGGATTGCAAAAATTCTCACTTATGAATTTACTTAATATCTAATTCAACATGTACAGAAACACAAAGAAATATCGTAAGGCTTTCACAAGCCATGCAACACAAAGTTATTAATATCTTCTAAAATACTATTTCTGCCTAGAGTTGATATTAAGTTTACCAGATTAATGCATCAAAAATACACCTTCCTTTCTGACTCAACATTATCATTGTCTTCTTAATGAAGAAAATATTTTCTTTGCACTATGAAAACTTTTGTGGCAATAAGTAATTTTAGGTGATTGTTTTGTAGTTCTGGAATAAGAAACCAAGCATTTAGTGATATTTTTAAAAATTCAGTCTAAGTAAGGACTCTAGAAATCACATGGACTTTTCTTGTTCTAACATTCAAAACAAGAAGCTAATACCCCCGCTTCCAGGTTCATGAGGAATTCATACATATACACACACATAATGAATGTATTTCCTGAGAGCAAACATGTTAGCTCAAGTGTATAGATGTATGAGATAATCATATGAATAAAACAGACAAAAATTTAAAAGTCCTGGCTTGAATTTTATTAAAATCTGGAAAGATTATTTATTATCCAGCTTACAGATGTAGTGAGGGGTTAACCTAGATTCTAGTGCCACCAACAAAAGGGAAAAAAACAAAAAACAAACAAACAAAAACCCAGACATTTGAAATCTATAATTACAAAAAGCCAGTTTTCAATCCCTGCCTTGAGAAAGTTTCAGCTAACTTAGTACTTACCTAGGAGTAATTTACTTTTGAACAAGAGTAACTCTAAAAAATTAGTCAATGCTATATTGAAATATAACAAACACCATGAAAAATTTCATGTAAGACTTGGTAAGGAAATTATTACTAAATATTTTCATTTCCTTAGTGGGCCTCACTCACAAATGCAAGAAAGTAAATAAGGAACTAAAATATTTTGCCTCTGTAATATATGTTAAGTATATAAGTAGTTGTTCCCATGACAAATGCTTATCTTTTACAAACTTGTAGGAGTGGGTAAAGGACATGAGAAGATATTTCTCAAAAGAAGATATACAAATGGCCAACAAACATGAGAAAAAAAATGCTCAACATCATGAATTATCAGAGAAATGAAAATTAAAACCACAGTAAAATACCAATTTAACCCAGCCAGAAGGGCCATTGTTAAAAAGTAAAAATATATATATATATATAGGCATGGATGTGCTGAAAAAGGAATGCTTATAACACTGTTGGTAAGAATGTAAATTAGTACAGCCTCTATGAAAAGCAGTATAGGGATTTCCCAAAACACTAAATTTAGATCTGCCATTCAATTCAGCAATCCTACTACTGAGTATCTACTCAAAGAAAAAGAAGTCACTTTATGTAAAAGACATCTGAACACATATGTTTATTGCAGCACAAGTCACAATTGCAAAGATATGGATTCAACTTAAGTGCCTATCAACTGATGAGCAGGAAAGAAAATGTGGGGATTGAGATGGCAGATAGGAGGCACGACCAACTTGCAGCTCCTGCTCGAATGGACAGAGCAGCATGTGGAGACTCACATCATGAACTTTGGCTCCAAGAACTACCATAGGAACATACCAGGAAAGCCGAGAGAAGCCACAGAACCTTGGAATGAACTGAATCCCTTCTACAGGCTTCCTGAGATGTCAAAAAACTGTGAGTCTGCTTGCTTTCTTAGTTGGGAGGCTTGTGGTTTTGGGCAAGTTCTCAGTCCTGGCCACTGGCTGCCTGGTAATAGACTCGGTGCTGTTGGGAGGGCATGATGGGAGTGAGGCTGACTTTTAGGACTACAGGCTATATGGAAGCAGGATGAAACCTGTGACTGCCAGCTTTCCCCAACTTCCCTGGTAACCTGTATAACATAGAAGAGGCAGCCATAATCCTCCTGGGAATGTAACTCCATTGGACTGGGAATCACACTCCATCCCCCACAGCAGCCACAGCAAACTCTGCCCAAAGAGAGGCTGAGCTTAGACACACCTATCCCTGCAACCACCTGATGATCTTTATCCATCCACACTGATAACCAAAGAAAAAGGTCATAATCTCTTGGGAGCTCTATGGCCCTGCCCACCACCTGAGAAACCTGAATACTTAATCACATGTCCCCAGGGCAAGTTTGCATCCTCCTTTTAGGACTGCAGTTGATTCAATCTTGAAAGTGCCACCTCCTTGCTGGAGGTTAACCAACACAAAACCAGCAAACTAGACAAAACCACAACCAAGGATCCTCAGAGAGTCCACTTCACTCCCCTCCTGCCTCCACCAGAGCAGGTGCTGCAAGACGTGAGGATAAACCATATCACGGGACTCTATGCAGACACTCCTCAGTATCAGCCTGGAGCCCAGTAGCTGTGCTGAGAGGCTAGAACCAGAAAAGCAAAAATAATCACTACAGTTGAACTCTCAGGAAGCCCCATTCCTAGGGGAAAGGAGTGAAAACCACATCAGCAGCCCATGAGCCCCAGATCTTCCCTCTGACATAGTGTACCAAAATGAGAGGAACCAGAGAAACAATTCTGGTAATATGACAAAACAAGGTCCTTTAACATCCACAAAAGATCATGCCAGCCAGCAATGGATCTAAACCAAGATGAAATCTCTGAATTGCAAGAAAAAGAATTCAGAAGGTGGATTATTAAGCTAATCAAGGAGGCACCAGAGAAAGGTGAAGTCCAACTTTAAAGAATCATAAACATGATACAGAATATGAAAGAAAAATTATTTAATGAAACAGACAGCATAAATAAAAAACAATCACAACTTCTGGAAATCAAGAACACACTTAGAGAATTGCAAAATGCACTGGAAAGTCTTAGCAATGGAATCAACCAAGTAGAAGAAGGAACTTCAGAGCTCAAAGACAAGGGTTTTGAGTTAATCCAATCTGTCAAAGCGAAGAAAAAGGAATTTTTAAAAATGAACAAATCCTAAAAGAAGTTTGGGACAATGTTAAATATGTATGCCTAAGGATAATTGGTGTTCCTAAGGAAGAAGAAGAATCTAAAAGCTTGGAAAACATATTTGAGGGAATAATCAAGGAAAAGTTCCCTGGTCTTGTTGGAGATCTAGATATCCAAATATAAGAAGCTCAAAGAACACAAGGGAAATTAATCATAAAAAGATCATCACCAAGGCACATACTAATAAGGTTATCTAAAGTCAAGACTAAGTAAAGAATATTAAGAGCTGTGACGCAAAAGCATCAGGTAACCTATAAAGGGAAATCTATCAGATTAACATCAGATTTCTCGGCAGAAACCCTACAATCTAGAAGGGATTGGAGTCCTATTTTTAGCCTCTTTAAACAAAACAATCATCAGCTGAGAACTTTGTATCCGGAAAAATTAAGTTTCATAAATGAAGAAAAGATACAGTGTTTTTCAGGCACATATATGCTGACAGAATTTGCCACTACCAAGCCAGCACTACAAGAATTGCTAAAAGGAGCTCTAAATCTTGAAACAAATCCTGAAAATATACCAAAATAGAACCTCCTTAAAGCATACATCTCAAGGGACCCATATAACAATAACACAGTGACAAAAATACAAGGTATTCAGGTAACTAATATCACCATGAATAGAATAGTACCTAACATCTCAGTACTAACATTGAACGTAAATGTTCTAAATGCTCCACTTGAAAGATAGACAATGGTAGAACGGATAAGAATTCACCAACCAAGTATCTTCTGTCTTCAAGAGACTCATGTAACACATAAGGACTGACATAAACTTAAGGTAGAGGGGTCCATGCAAATGGACACCAAAAGGAAGCAAGAGTTGCTACTCTTATATCAGACCAAACAAATTTTAAAGCAACAACAGTTAAAAAAGACAAATAGGGACATTATAAAATGATAAAATGACTAGTCCAACAGGAAAATATCACAATTCTAAATATGTATGCACCTAACACTGGAGCTCCCAAATTTATAAAACAATTACTACTAGACCTAAGAAATGAGATAGACAGCAACACAATAAAAGTGATAAACTTCAATACTCCACTGACAGCACTAGACAGGTCATGAAGACAGAAAGTCAACAAAGAAACAATGGACTTAAACTACACCTTACAACAAATGGACTTAATGGATATATATGGAACATTCTACCCAACAACTGCAGAATATACAGTCTATTCATCAGCACATGGAACATTCTCTAAGATAGACCTTCATATGATAGGCCACAAAACAAATCTCAGTAAATTTAAGAAAATCAAAATTATATCAAGTACTCTCTTAGACCACAGTGAAATAAAATTGGAAATCAACTGTAAAAGGAACCCACAAAAACATACAAATGCATGAAAATTAAATAACCTGCTCCTGAATGATCATCTGAAAAGCACAAATAGACAATCTAAGGTCAATCCTCATGGAACTGGAGAAACAAGAACAAACTAAAGCCAAACCCAGCAGAAGAAAAGAAATAACAAAGATAAGAGCAGAACTAAATAAAATAGAAACAACAACAAAAAACACAAAAGATAAATAAAACAAGAAGTTGGTTCCTTGAAAACATAAATAAAATTGATTGACCATTAACTAGATTAACCAAGAAGAGAGAAGATCAAAATAAGCTTAAATAGAAATGAAATGAGAGATACTACAACTGATACCACAGAAACACAAAAGATTATTCAAGGCTTCTATGAACACCTTTATGCGTATGAAATAGAAAACCTAGAGGAGATGTGTAAATTCCTGGAAATATACAACTCTCCTAGATTAAACCAGGAAGATATAGAATCTCTGCACAGACCATAATAAACACTAAGATTGAAATGGTAACAAAAATTTGCCAACAAAAAAAGAGTCCAGGACTAGACAGATTCACAGCTGAATTCTATCAGACATACAAAGAAGAATTGGTGTCAGTCCTGCTAACACTATTCCAAAAGATGGAGAAAGAGGGAATTTTCCCTTAATAATTCCAAGAAACCAGTATCACCCTAATACCAAAACCAGGAAAAGAAACAAGAAAAGAAAGCTACAGACCAATATTCCAGATAAACATTGATGCAATAATTCTCAAAAAAATACTAGAGAAACAAATCCAACAGCATATCAAAAAAGATAATTCTCCATAATCAAGTGGGTTTTTTTTTCTAACAGGGATGCAGAGATGGTTTAACACACATAAGTCAATAAAGGTGATACACCACATAAACAGAATTAAGATTTAAAAAATCACATGATCATCTCAATATATACAGAAAAAGCATTAGAAAAAATCAAGCATCACTTTAGGATTAAAAACTTCAGCAAAATTGGCATGGAAGAGACATAACTTAAGGTAATAAGAGCCATCTATGACAAACCCACAGCCAACATTGTACTGATTTGGGAAAAGTTGAAAGCATTTCCCCTGAGAACTGGAACAAAACAAGAACGCCCACTCTCACCACTTCTATTCAATATAGTACTGGAAGTCCTAGTCAGAGCAATCAGACAAGAGAAAGAAATAAAAAGCAATCAAACTGGTATAGAGGAAGTCAAATTGTCACTGTTTGCTGAGGATATGGTCGTATACCTAGAAAACCCAAAAAACTCATCCAAAAAGCTCCTAGAACTGGTAAATGAATTCAGCGAACTTTCAGGATACAAAATTTATTTACATAAATTAGTAGCTCTGCTATACACAACAGTGACCAATCTGAGAATCAAATCAAGAGCTAAATTCCTTTCACAATAGCTGCAAAAGAGAAAAATGAAATAAAATACTTAAGAATATGCCTATGCAAGGACAGGAAAGACCTCTTCAAAGAAAACTACAAAACACTGCTGAAAGAAATCATAGATGACACAAACAAATGGAAACACATCCCATGCTCTTGGATGGGTAGAAACAATATTGTGAAAATGACCATACTGCCAAAAGCAATCTACAAATTCAATGCAGTTCCCATCAAAACACCACCATCATTCTTAAAAGAGCTATAAAAAACAATCCTACAATTCATATGGAACCAAAAAAGTAGCCTGCATAGCCAAGCAAGACTAAGTGAAAAAAAAAAAAGAGCCAAAGAAAAAATCTGGAGGCATTATATTACCTGACTTTACTACAAGGCTATTGTCACCAAAACAGCATGGTACTGGTATAAAAATAGGCACATTGACCAGTGGAACAGAATAGAGATCCCAGAAGTAAACCCAAATACTCACAACTAACATATATTTGACAAAGCCAACAAAAACATAAAGTGGGAAAAGGACACCCTATTCAACAAATGGTGCAGGGGTAATTGGCATGCTACATGTAGAAGAATAAAATCGAATCCTCATCTATCATCCTATACAAAATTCAACTCAAGATGGATAAAAGACCAAAATCTAAGACCTGAAATCATAAATATTCTACAAGATAACTTCGAGCAAACCCTTCTTGACATCAGTTTAGGCAAAGACATCATGACCAAGAATCCAAAAGCAAATGCAACACAAACAAAGATAAATAGATGAGACTTCATTAACCTAAAACGTTTCTGCACAGCAAAAGAAGTAATCCACAGTATAAACAGACAACTCACAGAGTGGAAGAAAATCTTCACAATCCATACATCCAACAAAAAGCTAATATCCAGAATCTACAAGAAACTCAAATGAATCAGTAAGACAGAAACAAAGAATTCCATCAAAATATGAGCTACAGATATGAATAGACAATTCTCAAAATAAGATAATACAAATGGCCAACAAGTATATGGAAAAATGCTCAACATCACTAATGATCAGGGAAATGCAAGTAAAAACCGCAATACAATACCACCTAATTCCTGCAAGAATGGCCACAATCAAAAAATTTAAAAAAAATAGATGTTGGCAGGGATGTGGTGAAAAGGGAACACTTTTACACTGTAGGTGGGAATGTAAACTAGTACAACCACAATAAAAAACAGTGTGGAGATTCCTTAAAGAACTGAAAGTAGAACTACCGTTTGATCCAGCAATCCCATCACTAGGTATCTACTGAGGGGAAAAGAAGTCATTATACAAAAAAGATACTTGCACATGTATGTTTATAGCAGCACAATTCACAATTGCAAAAATATGGAACCAACCCAAATGTCCATCAGTCAACGAGTGAATAAATGAATAAAGAAAATGTGTATATATATATATATATATACACACACACACACACACCATATATATACAATGTGGTTTGTGTGTGTGTGTATATATATAAATACCACATTTTGATAGTATTCATATATAAATATATACACACCATATGTACACAATGTGGGGTGTGTGTGTGTGTGTATATATATATATACCACATTTTGTTAGTATCATACACACACACACACACACACACTGGAATACTACTCAGTCATGAAAAGGAACAAAATAATGGCATTTTCAGCAACCTGGATGGAACTGGAGGCTACTATTCTAAGTGAAGTAACTCAGGAATGAAAAACCAAATATGGTATGTTCTGACTCATATGTGGAAGCTAAACTATGAGAACCCAAATTCATAAAGAATGATACATTGGAATTTGGAGACTCAGGGGAAAGGGTGGGGGTGGTGACGGATAAAAAACAACACATTGGGTACAGTGTGCACTGCTCAGGTGATGAGTGCACCAAAATCTCAGAAATCACCGCTAAAGAACTTATTCATGTAACAAAACACCACCTGTTCCTCCAAAACATATTGAAGTAAAAAATATAAAAATAATAAAATGTGGTGAATACTATAGAATGCTATTCAGCCCGAAGAATGTGTTTTGCAGCAACTTGAATGGAACTGGAGGCCATTATTCTAAGTTACATAACTTAAGAATTGAAAACTAAATATCTTTTGTTCCCACTTATAAGTGGGAGCTAAGCTATGGGTATGCAAAGATATACAGAGTAGCATAATGATCATTGGAGACTCAGAATGCAGAAAGGTAAGAGATGGCTAAGGGTGAAAAATAATGTATTGGGTACAAAGTACACTACTTGAGTGATGGGTGTGCTAAAATCCTAGACTTCTCTACTATGCAATTCACCCATGTAACCAAAATCCGCTTGTACCTCTAAAGCTATTGAAATAAAAAAATTAAAAAACAGTATTCCTATATGTGTTCGAATGAATACTTTTTATCTTGTTGTGCATGGTAAAGTAGTAAATGGAATCTGATTTCTTTTACTCAGTGTGTGTGCACACCTGTGTGTCTGTGTGTGTGTGTGCGCGCGTGTACACGCGCACGTGCGTGTGTCTGTGTGTAGGGAACAGTAAATATACTATATTAGGGGATATGACAAATGTTCCATAGATGCTATATATGTTTAAATGACCATTTTGGTTACCTTTAAATATAGTTCTTAAAAGCTAGAAAATACCTATTACTATCATTTTTTGTTCTGAAGATTACATCAAAGGAACATTCTAATGAAACTAGTCTCAAGGGAAAATCAAAGACTTTTAAGAAGACAAATCAAATATTTTAAGAAGATAGTTTTACTACAATGTGTTTGTTGGTTTTAATCCTCTGAGTTTTCAAGTATACTTATTTTATCTCAAATATAAGGCCTTCAGAGTTTCCAATATACAAATAAGCAGAATTACTATTAAATATAGTGTCCAAAATGGGACTTTTTTAGAGTGAAAAGAGACTCAATTAATCATAGTGGCAGAATAGCATGCAAAGGCGAGACCTGCACCAAGCAAACTAGGAAATATGTTTACTATAACTAAAAGCTGGGTATAATTAAATGAATGACTAACTTACTAGTTACTTGTTTTTCTCTCCCAGTAAGCCAGTTTTAACCCAGGGATGTCTGTCTTTTTCAAGTCCATGACAAGCTAGATCACAAACTTCTTTTGGGTGGGAATCAGGTTTAAAACTTTCTTTGTACTCATAGCCTCTAAGTGAGTACAGCGGGATAAGAACTGAATAATACCAATAATGAAAAATACTTGCTATGGGGCAAGCACTGTTCTGTTTTTTTTTTTTATTTATTTTTTATTTTTTTATTTTTATTATACTTTAAGTTCTAGGGTACATGTGCACAACGTACAGGTTTGTTACCTATGTATACTTGTGCCATGTTGGTGTGCTGCATCCATCAACTCGTCAGCACCCATCAACTCGTCATTTACATCAGGTATAACTCCCAATGCCATCCCTCCCCCCTCCCCCTCCCCATAATAGGCCCCGGTGTGTGATGTTCCCCTTCCCGAGTCTGAGTGATCTCATTGTTCAATTCCCACCTATGAGTGAGAACATGCAGTGTTTGGTTTTCTGTTCTTGCAATAGTTTGCTGAGAATGATGGTCTCCAGCTGCATCCATGTCCCTACAAAGGACACAAACTCATCCTTTTTTATGGCTGCATAGTATTCCATGGTGTATATGTGCCACATTTTCTTAATCCAGTCTGTCACTGATGGACATTTGGGTTAATTCCAAGTCTTTGCTATTGTGAATAGTGCCGCAATAAACATACGTGTGCATGTGTCTTTATAGCAGCATGATTTATAATCCTTTGGGTATATACTCAGTAATGGGATGGCTGGGTCATATGGTATTTCTAGTTCTAGATCCTTGAGGAATCACCATACTGTTTTCCACAATGGTTGAACCAGTTTACAATCCCACCAACAGTGTAAAAGTGTTCCTATTTCTCCACATCCTCTCCAGCACCTGTTGTTTCCTGACTTTTTAATGATCGCCATTCTAACTGGTGTGAGATGGTATCTCATTGTGGTTTTGATTTGCATTTCTCTGATGGCCAGTGATGACGAACATTTTTTCATGTGCCTGTTGGCTGTATGCACGTCTTCTTTTGAGAAATGTCTGTTCATATCCTCTGCCCACTTTTTGATGGGGTTGTTTGTTTTTTTCTCATAAATTTGTTTGAGTTCTTTGTAGGTTCTGGATATTAGCCCTTTGTCAGATGAGTAAATTGCAAAAATTTTCTCCCATTCTGTAGGTTGCCTGTTCACTCTGATGGTAGTTTCTTTTGCTGTGCAGAAGCTCTTTAGCTTCATTAGATCCCATTTGTCAATTATGGTTTTTGTTGCCGTTGCTTTTGGTGTTTTAGACATGAAGTTCTTGCCCATGCCTATGTCCTGAATGGTATTACCTAGGTTTTCTTCTAGGGTTTTTATGGTTTTAGGTCTAACATTTAAGTCTCTAATCCATCTTGAATTAATTTTCGTATAAGGAGTAAAGAAAGGATACAGTTTCAGCTTTCTACTTATGGCTAGCCAGTTTTCCCAGCACCATTTATTAAATAGGGAATCCTTTCCCCTTTTCTTGTTTTTGTCAGGTTTGTCAAAGATCAGATGGCTCTAGATGTGTGGTATTATTTCTGAGGACTCTGTTCTGTTCCATTGGTCTATATCTCTGTTTTGGTACCAGTACCATGCTGTTTTGGTTACTGTAGCCTTGTAGTATAGTTTGAAGTCAGGTAGTGTGATGCCTCCAGCTTTGTTCTTTAGACTTAGGATTGTCTTGGCAACGCGGGCTCTTTTTTGGTTCCATATGAACTTTAAAGCAGTTCTTTCCAATTCTGTGAAGAAACTCATTGGTAGCTTAATGGGGAAGGCATTGAATCTATAGATTACCTTGGGCAGTATGGCCATTTTCACGATATTGATTCTTCCTATCCACGAGCATGGTATGTTCTTCCATTTGTTTGTGTCCTCTTTTATTTCACTGAGCAGTGGTTTGTAGTTCTCCTTGAAGAGGTCCTTTACATTCCTTGTAAGTTGGATTCCTAGGTATTTTATTCTCTTTGAAGCATTTGTGAATGGAAGTTCATTCATGATTCGGATCTCTGTTTGTTTGTTACTGGTGTATAAGAATGCTTATGATTTTTGCACATTGATTTTGTATCCTGAGACTTTGCTGAAGTTGCTTATCAGCTTAAGGAGATTTTAGGCTGAGATGATGGGGTTTTCTAAATATACAAACATGTCATCTGCGAACAGGGACAATCTGACTTCTTCTTTTCCTAACTGAATACGTTTTATTTCTTTCTCTTTCCTGATTGCCCTAGCCAGAACTTCCAACACTATGTTCAATAGGAGTGGTGAGAGAGGGCATCCCTGTCTTGTGCCAGTTTTCAAAGGGAATGCTTCCAGTTTTGGGGCAAGCACTGTTCTAAGCTCTTTATAAGTACAAACAAATTTTAGACCTTCCACAGTTCTGTGAGGTAGTAATGTTATCATCTCCACCTTAAAGTAAATAAACTGAAAAAGAACTGTTAACTTTCCCAAGCTTACACAGCACTAGAATTCACACTCTCTTGTCTCCTCTCTTGCTTTTATTCTCCTCTGCTTATGCCCCTGTCTCATTCCTCTCTTTCTGCTTTCTTCTTCCCTTTTTTCTTCCTTTCTTGTATCTCTTCTGTCTCTTTTATTTATTCCTCCTTCTCTTCTCTAATCTCTTATGTTTATGTTTTATAGTATAGCCCATTTTGTGAAAAGGTTCTACTACTCAAGAAAAAAAAAGGTCTACAAACCACTGGATTTATTGTTCTCTGTATTTCTAGTCCTTAAATATTTCAACGAATATTATTTACTGAGTATTATGTAGAAGAATCTATTCTAAAATGTAGCACAGTATGAAAAATGAGAATGAGTAGGAGATTCCCTGAGTTAGAGGAATGTACAGTTTAATATAGGAATAAAGCAATATGTAAACAAGAAAATAAGATACATTATTATTCTGCAGAAGAGAGTTCAGTCCTACAGAGATATTCCCTGCAGTGGAACTCCTGGCATATGCTCATTTAAAATTGTGGATGGGGTATGTTTGGATTAGTTCCTATCAAAGCAAATTACTGCCTAAGTAACTCTTATTTCCTTACAGTATAGAAGTTACAAGTACACCCTGTTCTCTCTACCCTTCTCATTCTTGGCCAATCTTCCATGATTCACCTAGTAAATATTTAGTACCCTATGTCAGGAATAATACTGGGATTCATAACATTTATCAAGCTTTTTGAAATTATGTATTTACTCGTTTTTCTCTCCCAGTAAGGCAGTTTTAATCCAGGGATGTCTGGATGGGTGGGGCTATGTGATGAAACTTTGTGAGATTATCTGCAACACTTTATGTCTTTGAACATACAATATGTTCATTTTCTGGGCAGAGATTCAATATACTTCACCATAAGTCCAAAAGGAGCCATGTGACACAAGAAGTACCTCCACCATAATTTGAATATTGAGCACCTCAGTGGTTAAGATCATACACCCTAGATTTAGCCCAATCACCTATAAAATATGTAATAGATGGTAAATGACACAGTCCTTTAGCTTGAGTTTCCTCTCCGGTTTATTATGAAGACTAAACGAAGTGATTTGTGTAAATCAGTTAGTATAGTGTCAGGCACTTAGTATATGCCTGATAAACATTAAGGAAAAATACAGTGTTTTTCATGTAGTGAGCATTCAAATAACAAATGCATAATGTAAGCATCTCATTAAGGCAGAGTTGCTCAACCTTGGCACTATTGACACTTGGATCCAGATAATTCTTTGCTATGATGAGCTGTATCATAGGATATTTAGTAGTATCCTTGACCTACTAGATGCCAGTAGCATGCCTCTCTCAGTTACAGCAACCAAAATGTCTCCAGACATCATCAAGTATCCTCTGGGGGGCAATCACCTCCTCCCCTCTAAGGACACATTGACAGAGTTGAGCAACAGGTTATAATACAATTATTTTGTATCAGCTTAATATATCACAGTCAGAGGTACCATATTGACCTAATAGGTAGCAGATGGCTTTTTGTGGAGGGGACTGATTTGATTTCCATTAGTGGACATTCCCTAGAAAACTTCAACTACATCCTCCAGGAGTCCAGAAACCATGGTTAGACAGGTAAGTTGAGGCATTTGCCAATGTGAAGACACCTTGAAATATCTTCTATTATTAGAGCATATCTAGGCACTTGCTAGGCAAAAATATGGCTCCCTCACCATCACAGAAAACCAGAATAAGACAACAGACATGAAAAACAACAACAAAAACAACAACAAAACTACTTCAATCTTAGAAATAATGTTTCTAAGTCAAAATTAGAAGAACTTTCATGTCAAAACCATTTACTTCAACAAAGGAGGTATGCTTAAAATTTACTAATCTTTCATTCTGTTAGAAAAATTACCAAAAGGCTGTGGTGGAACATAAAGATGCTATGGAAATCTCTGAAATTTTGAAACATGAAACAAACCCTGGAATTTTTTGGTTCTAAAATTTTACCCAATGTCTTCTCGGTAAGGTAGTATATGGGTCAATTAATATTTAACCTTAGGTATTGAAATGCACTTTTATGATTTGGTCAGGATAAAGTAAGAAAGTATGACATTTCATATTTTTGGTCTTCAGAAAACATGCAGGAAAAAGTAGCTTCTCTTTTCAAGCCAGTCAGTGCACAATGCTAACATGATACAAATTCTATTTTTATCTATTTTATCATAAGATCTTATAAATATAATGAAACACTTCTGTTTAAGACACTTGTCTCAAAAGCCAATGGGTCTATTTTTAATTCTTATAGGATTTAAACTGTTCTGCAATTTATATAAGAAAGTATTTCACTAATGAGATAAAAATGTTAAACCAACAGTTAAGCTGTTTGCCTACAAAATTTAGTGTCTCTGTGTGTAAGAGCCCTTGATGACTAGGATTTCAAGGTCATATTGTAAAAGAGCAATTTGTAGGAGAAAATTACTCTGATCTTTTTCAAAGCTTCACTTATTCCCTACCATAAAATGCATTTTCACAGTTTACCATTAATCTTTATTAGTTGCAGAAAACTGAAGGTTTGGTGTCACATGCTATGCTCTGTACC
The DNA here is from genome assembly GCF_003255815.1 of Theropithecus gelada. NCBI lineage: Eukaryota > Metazoa > Chordata > Mammalia > Primates > Cercopithecidae > Theropithecus > Theropithecus gelada. The sequence continues at coordinate 59,802,691 of NC_037689.1, forward strand.
TGGGGATTTAAAATATAGGAATCTTGCTTCAATTTATGTGGATGATTAGACTTTTATGGAATTATGAACATAATGTACTTTCTTTTATATATTTTTATGAAAAATTCTACAAATTAAAAATTATTTTGTTTTAGTGTGTTTCTCCTTCATATGAGAAATATATGTATATACATACCCACATATGTGCCTATGCATTATACTCATGCGTCTTTCTTTGAGTAATACATGTTTATCATGAAGACGTGCAAGTGTGGGTAGAATGCCTTTAGGTAATAAATGTATTCCGAGTGCAAAAATTATCGTGACTAGGGAATGTGCAAAATCAGTCTATATATTAAGTTATACTCTCATGACCTCTAGCATACTAGAATCAGAGTTGGCATTTCAGGTGATTTACGCTTAGAAAATGTCCTACTTAAAAACACCATGGAGGAAAATAGTTCATTTTGCTTCTGTGAAATATGGCAACTGCTCATATTTAATAGTATAAAGATTTTTTGAATTTGCTATCTCAGAGATGTGCAAACAATTTCAAATTGAAAAGTAGTATTCTATTTTTCAGTTCTTCCCTCCTCTTTGTGGTGTTTACATTCATTGTACAATAAGGCATATATACCTTAATGAAATCCAGCTAAACCTAAGCAATGCTAATGATCTGGATGAAAGCGTGTAAAAGTGAATGTGAAATTCATTTTACACATTTTGTATGCATATATATATGCACACACATATATACACACAGACGTATATATAGACTGCCCCCCCATACACACACACACACACACACACACACATATTAAGGTTAAAATCATGGAAGGACAGACTATCAGACTTGAAAATTTCCCTAGAGAACATAGGCAAACCCTCTCATTTTCCAGATAGAGACTGAGGCCCAGATGAAGGAAACAACTTTGCCAGTAAAAACAATGATATACCCTAATCTCCAACTTGATACTTCACATAAGTAAGCCCCAGAAACTGACGATAAAACAATCAAAGGAGAGAGTAATGACATAGCAATACTATTGAGATATTTAAATAGTGGACATTTTGAAGTGAAGATACAGGAAGCACTGGAGAGAAAGTGCTTACTTTCTGTGATATTTTTACTTTTCTTCTCTTGTGAAAGCCAGGCTGATCCATGTAGTGGTTTGTTTTGTTTTTTGTTTTTTGTTTTTAACTGGAGATAGAGAGACAAGCATGAAATGAGAATAAGTTTAAACTTTATGAGAAAAAGATGCAGCAAAAGGAACAGTAGATCATAAGACAGCACTTAATCTTAATGCACAAATATATAAAAAAATGTTCAAGGGAGGCAAGTGATAAAAAGCATTAGAAAAGAAGAAAGCAAGAGAAACACACCATGATGTAAGTATTAATAGTAAGTGGTACAAACATAAGTAATAATAAAACTAGTTTAACATACTTTAACATACTTGAGGAGGCATTTTACAAAATTTTGTGCAGAGACAATTCTAGGGACAATAACTAGCAACTTTAACAGACCCAGATAACTCTAAGATTTTAAAATAGGATTGTAAAAACAAAGAGAATAGAAAAAGAAACCTGACTTGGATGGGCTGTCAGAGTCATCTGGTAACTATGCTAGTACTCATACAGAAACTAACAATCCACATTTGCCTTATGTGTACGTTGGTCCACTTGATAAAGTGTAGATGTACTAATCAGGGTTCTCTAGAAAAACAAAACCAACAGGATGTGTGTACACATGGTTTTAGTTTATATTCTGTTGCCTGTAACAGAATACCCGAAGCTGCAGTAATTTATTAAAAAACAGAATTTTTTTTTATAATTATGGAAGCTAAGAAGTCTAAAGTCAAAGGACCACATTTGGTGAGGGTCTTCTTTCTGGTTGGGACTCTGAAGTCTCAAGTTGGTTCAGAGCACCACATGATAGGAGGGCTGAGCATGCTAATTCAGGTCTCTTCTTCTTATAAGGCCACCATTGCTACTCCTGTGATAACCCATTAATCCATTAACGCATCAATCCTTTAATTCATAAATGGATTAATACATTCATGAGGGTAGAGCGCTTATGACCCAATTACCTTTTAAAGGCCTTACTTCTCAATACTGCCACATTGGGGGTTAAATTTCAACATAAGTTTTGGAGGAGACAAACATTAAAACCATAGTATCCTTCCTCTGGACCCCAGAAAATGATGACCTTCTCACACCCAAATAGTTTATTCCATTCCCATAGTCCCAATATCGTCATATATATCAGCACCAAATCAAAAGTCCAAAGCCCCATATGTAAAGTGAAAAGAAGTTATCTATTTTCAAGATACAATGGTGGGACAGGGATAGGGTAAACATTCCCATTGTGGAAGGGAAAAATAAGCAAAAAGAAAGGGGTAACAAGCCCTAAGAAAGTCTGAAACCAAAGAGGGCTGACATTAAATCTTAAGGATGGAGAATAATTTCTCCATCCTTAAGATTTAATAATAATAATGGAAGATTTAATAATAAGTCTCTGTGGGCTCAAAAGCTGTTTGGTATATTCTTTGAAATCTAAGTGGATGTTTCCATGCCTACATAGGCTCTTGCATTTTGTAGGCCTGAATAATTACCACACACATGCCTCAAAAATTTACAGCTTCTATTATTCAGAGAAGCTGGTCAAGCTGCACCTGGGGCTACGTGAGCCATGGCTAGGGTGGCCAAGGAATCTTGTGCTGAAATGCAGGGCAGAGACATCAAGGGGACCCGGGCAGCAAGCCCATGGAGGAAACCCTGAGTCTTTTCACAGAAACAATTATGCTCTCCTAGGTATCTGAGCCTGTGATGGAAAGGGAAGACTCAAAGATCTCTAAAGAGACTTCAGGGTTTTTATCCATTTTCTTGATAATCCCTTCTCTCTGTACTAATCTCCTTAGCAAAAGGTCACTTGATTTTACCCTTTGTTTCCTCTCACAAACATGTTTTTTCACTCTACATGACCAGGCTTAGAGTTTTCCAAATCTTTCCACTTTGCTTCCCTTTTGATTATAAATTATCTCTTTAAATCAATTTTTCCTTCTCACAGCTTAATATAAGCTGCTAAAAGTAGCTATGTGGCAGCCCAAACACTTGGTTCCTTAAAAATTTCTTATGTTATATTCGAATTCTTTGTTCTTAAGTTCTGCATTCATAAAGCCCTACATTTGACCTGATGCAGCCAAGTTATTTGCCAATGTATCAGTCTGTTCTCATACTGCTAATAAAGACATACCTGAGACTGGGTAATTTATAAAGAAAAAGAAGTTTGATGGACTCACAGTTCCATATGGCTGGGGAGGCATGACAATCATGGTGGAAGGTGAAAGAGAAGCAAAGGCACGTCTTACGTGGTGGCAGACAAGAGAGCACGTGTAGGGAAACTGCCCTTTATAAAACCACCAGATTTCATGAGACTTATTCACTATCACAAGGACAATATGGGAAAAAATCCACCCCGATGATTCCATTACCTCCCACCAGGTCCCTCTCATGACACATGGTGATTGTGGGAGCCATAATTCAATATGATATTTGGATGGGGACACAGCCAAACCATATTATCCAGTCATAAATAAATAAAAAGAATGGTCTCTATTCTAGTTTCCGATACCTTGCTGCTCAGTTCTAAAACTTCATTAGAATGGTATTTACTGTCCAGATTTCTATCAGCATTTCTGTCATAAACCCTTAATCAATCGCTAAGGATTTCCAAACTTTCCTAAGAAAAAAAAGTCGTCTTGTTGTCTAAGCCCTTACAAGAATCTTGGCTTTTTCTAGCCTGCTCCTCCAAATTCTTTCAGCCTCTGCCTAATACGTGGCCCCAAAGCAGCTTTCATATTTTCAGGTATTCATTGTCATTGACTATTCAGTACCAGTTTTCCGTCTCATTTCATTTACTGCTCCTTTTAACCAAATACTTGAAACTGCATGATTTGTAAGGAAAATAAATTTATCTTTTTATTTTTACACATATGGAGGCTAATAAAAGTCTAAGGTCAAGTGGCCACATCTGGTGAGCACCTTCTTACTGGTGAGGACTCTCTAAAGAGTACTGGAGCAGTGCAGGGTATCACATGGTAAGGTAGTTGAGTATGCTAGCTCAGGTATTTCTTCTTATGAAGCCAGCAGTTCCACTCACATGAGAATCTATTAATTCATTAAGGTATAAATATGTTCATCCATTTATGAAAGCAGAGCCCTCATGACCCAATCACTTCTTAAAGATCCCACCTTTCCAGACTGCAACCTTGGGAATTAAGTTTCAACATGAGTTTTTGAGAGGATAAACATTCAAACAATAGTAAATATAGAAGGACCTTTATTACAAGTGATTAGCTTAAACAAGTATGGAAGTGGGCAAGTTCAAAATACACATGGTGGGCTGACAGGCTGGAAACCTGGGAGAGCCAATATTTCAGTTCCAGTAAAAAGGTCATCTGCTGTAGATATAAGAAAAGTTGTTATTGCAGGTAAAATCCAAAGAAAGTCGGCTAGAGATTTTTCTCTTTTTCTGGGAAGGTCCATCTTTATTTATTTATTTTTATTCAGGATTTCAACTGATTGTATTAGACCCATTCACGTCATGGGAAACAATCTGCTTTACTCAAAAGTTTGCCTATTTAAATGATAATCTCATGTTAAACACCCTGAAAAAAATACCTAGAACAGTGTTGAATCAAATATATGGGCAACCTGAGCCCAAGTCAGTTTGACCATTATTGTAGGGATGTATAAGGACATAACTTATCTGTGTATATTTGTGACCCTGGATTGTGATTAAGCTCTGTTTACTCCACTCTAAATGGGTAATCATACTAGACTTTCTCTTGGTGCTCATATGAGCAATACCCATGTTCCTTCAGTAGTTAAAAGAATAAAGCTAAAAGAAGGAAAAATTGATTTTTTAAAATTTGAAATACAAAAATCAATCTTATTTATGGAAATTGAGAGGTAGAATAAGTCTGATGAGACACAAAGATTTAATGTAATAAATACAGAGCTCCAAATTTTTATTCCTTTGGAGCTTTCCATTCTGAACAGTAATTGCTAATCTGATTTTGCTAGTGTCATTATGACTTATTTGAGATTCTTAATATAGCTATAAAGCATTTATCTTGTACTCTGTTATACTTCACATATGGTTGTCTATGTGTTTTCCTCAACTGCAAAAGTAAACCATTTGAGCTTGGCTTATGCAAAATGTTACTCATAAATAAACTCCTTTTATTGCTTTGTCCATTCCTTCCATGAAATTGAGGAAATTGTGTGCATTCTCATAGGCTTGTTGGCTTGTTAATTAATGATTGCATAGATATATGTAATTTCTGAGAATAAATTTGTAAATTATTTTGTTTAAAGAGGGAGGAACTGAAAACATTATAAACATATGCAATTTAGTTCTTAGAAATAGGATTTTAACCTTATTTTTGAAAAACAAATATTTTATGAGGGTAAGTTCTCCCTTCTTTGTTTAAACTATTGCTTTTCAGTTTCTCTTGCTTAATAACCATTTACACCCTCGTATTTTTGGTGAGTGATGAAAAACTCTTTTTCTTGCAAACTTCTGTTTAGTCATGAAATAAAATTGAATGCAGTGAAATTTGAAATACCATTTAAATACAGTGACACTGTAGGTGATTTTATGCTATATTTTGGTATTTCAATTATAAAACCAACTTGGATAGTATCTGAATAGAGTCTACATTACATAGGCCCCAGTCCGTGACAAATTCTTGGTTAACAAAGTTTTGGCATAATTATAACTATTTTATTAATCAGCCTTCTGCTAATTGTATATGAAAATTTCCCAATTCTCAGCTTACTGGTATCTTTATTCTATTGGGAGGGGAGTGGAAAATTAGGATTGGAGGCATCGTATAGACTACTTTGAATCTTCTCGGAAGGGAGTTTTTTCTCACTGCATGTTTTTGTTGACTTTGTCAAAGATAAAATGGCTATATGTGTGTGATATTATTTCTTGGCTATTTTGTTCCATTGGTCTATTTTTCTGTTTTTGTACCAGTACCATGCTATTTTGGTTACTGTAGTTTTGTAGTACAGTTTGAATTCTGGTAACGTGTTGCCTCCAGTTTTGTTCTTTTGGCTTAGAATTAGTTTAGTTATTAGGGCTTCTCTTGTTGTTATTCCATATACATTTTAGAATTTTTTTAAATTCTATAAAAAATGTTATTGGTAGTTTGATAGGAATAGAATTGAATCTGTAAATTGCTTTGTGTAGCATGACCTTTTAACAATATTTATTCTTCCTATCCACCAGCACATGGAATATTTTTTCATTTTTTTTCATAATTTCTGATTTTTTCCAATATTTTGTATTTCTCATTTAGAGATCTTTCACCTCACTGGTTAGCTGTATTCCTAAGCATTCTAATTTTTGGTGGCTATTGTGAACTCAGCTTGGACATTGTTCATGTGTAGAAATACTACTGATTTTTTTACATTTATTTTTCATCCAGAAACTTTGTTGAAGTTGTTTATGAGATCTACTCTCTAATGGTTTTTCATATATCTGTGGATTTGATGGCGATGTCCCCTTTGAGATTTCTGGTTGTGTTTACTTCAATCTTCTCTTTTTATTAGTCTAGCTAGTGGTCTATCTTATTTATTCTTTCAAAGAACCAAATTTTGGTTTTGTTGGTCTTCTGTATGGTTTTTCACATCTCAATTTTATTCAGTTCAGTTCTGATTTTGGTTATTTCTTGTGTTCTGATAGCTTTGGTTTGCTCTTGTTTTTCTAGTTCCTCAAGGTGTGATATTAGGCTGTTAATTTGAGATCTTACCAACGTTTTTATGTGGGGATTTACAGCTATAAATTTTCCTCCTAATATTGCTTTAGCTGTGTTCCAGAGATTTTGGTATGTTTTAGTATGATTCTCACTAGTTTCAAATAATTTCTTGATTTCTCCCTTAATTTCATTTTCATTCAGGGGAAGGCTGCTTCATTCGTATGTAATTGTATGGTTTTGAGAAATGTTCTTGGCATTGATTTCTATTTTTATTGCACTGTGGTCAGAGAATGTGGTTAATGTGATTTCATTTTTCTTTTTTTTCAAATTTGCTGAGTATGTTTTTATGGCCAATTCGTTGATTTTAGAGTATGTTGCAAGTGCACATGAGACAAATGTATATTCTGTTTTTTTTTAGGAAGGAAATTTCTGTGGATGCTTGTGAGGTTTATTTGGTCAAGTGTCAAGTCTTGTCCTAAATATCTTTGTTTTATGCCTCAAAGATCTGTCTAATACTGCCAGTGGAATGTTAAAGTCTCCCACTAGTTTGCTATCATTTTCTAGGTCACTTTGTATGCTACTTGGAACTTTGTGAATCTGGGTACTCTTGTGTTGGGTGCACATATATTTGGGATAGTTAAGTCTGTTTGAATTGAGCCCTTTATTAATATATAATGTTCTTCTTTGTCTCTTTTGATGGTTGCTGGTTTAGAGTTTCTTTTGTCTGAAATTAGAATAGCAACCCCTGTTTTTTTTTTGTTTATTTGTTTTGTTGTTGTTGCTTTGGTTTTCCATTTTTGCAGCAGATTTTTCTCTATTTCTTTACTTTGAACCTATGGGTGTCATTATATGTGAGATGGGTCTCTTGAAGACAACATACTGTTGGTTCTTGCTTCTTTATCCAACTTACCCCTCTGTACCTCTTAATTGGTGCAGTTAGCCCATTTAAATTCAAGGCTAATATTGATCCTGTCTTTGTGTTATAAGCTAGTTATTATGCAGACTTGATTCTGTGACTGCTTTATTATATCAGTGGTCTATGTGTTTAATTGTATTTTTGTGGTAGTGAGTAACTGTTTTTCATTTTCATATTTAGGACTCTCTTAATGACCTCTTAGAAGGTTGGCCTGGTGGTAACAAATTCCTTTAGCATTTGCTTGTCTGAAAAGGATCTTATTTCTTCTTCTCTTAACAAGCTTAGTTTGGCTAGATATGAAATTCTTGGTTGAAGATTTTTTTTTTTTAACAATGCTGCATATAGTTCTGCAGTTCCTTCTGTCTTTTATGGTGTCTGCTGAAAGTTATACTCTTAGTCTGATGGGGTTCCCCTTGTAGTTTGGTCGCCCCTTCTCTCTAGCTGCCTTTTATATATTTCCTTTCAATTTAACCTTGGAAAATCTAATTACTATGTGTCTTGGAGACTTTCATTTTGTGTAATATCTCACAGGAGTTGTCTGCTTTTCTTAAATTTGAATGTTTCCTCCCTAGTGAGGTTAATAAAATTTTCATTAACAATATCCTCAAATATGTATTCAAAGTGGTTTGTTTTATCTCCCTCTCATTCAGAGATGCCAGAGAGTCACAGTTTTGGTCTTTTTACATAATCCCATATTTCTAAGAGATTTTGTTCATTTTTTAATCTTTTTTCTTTAGTTTGTATGACTGTTTGTTCTGGAACCAGTCTTTGATCTCTGTGATTTTTCTTGAGCTTGTTATATTCTGCTGTTAATACTTGTGATTGTATTATAAAATTATTCCAGTATGTTTTTCAGCTCTATGAGATCAGTTTGGTTCTTTCTTAAATGTATATATATTTTCTGTTTTTCAGCTCCTGTAATATTTTTCAATAGGTTTTTTGCAGAACAGGTGTTGTTTTGTTACATATTTAAATTATTTAGTGGTGATATTTGAGATTTTGGTGCACCCATCACCCAAGCAGTGTACACTGTATCTGGGTACACACTGGTGTGTAGGCTTTGTCCCTCACTGCCTTCCCCTGAGTCCCCAAAGTCCACTGTATAATTCTTATTCCTTCGCATTATAAACTAGCTTAGCTCCCAATTATAAGTGAGAACATGCAATGCTTGCTTTTCCATTCCTGAGTTACTTCATTTAGAATGATTGTCTTCAACTACATCTGGGTTGCTGCAAATGCCATTATTTTGTTCCTTTTTATGGTTGAGTGTGTGTGTATATATGTATATAAATATCACATTTCCTTTATCCACTCATTGATTGATGGGCATTTGGGCTTATTCCATATTTTTGCAATTGTGACTTATGCTGTTATACGCACGTATGTGCAAGTGTCTTTTGTTTTTATTTTTTTGAGATGGAGTCTCGCTGTGTCACCCAGACTGAAGTGCAGTGGCACGATCTCGTCTCACTGCAAGCTCTGCCTCCCAGGTTCACACCATTCTCCTGCCTCAGCCTCCCGAGTAGCTGGGACTACAGGTGCCCACTGCCACACTCAGCTAATTTTTTGTATTTTCAGTAGAGACAGGGTTTCACTCTGTTAGCCAGAATGATCTCGATCTCCTGACCTCGTGATCAACCTGCCTCAACCTCCCAAAGTGCTGGGATTATAGGCATAAGCCACTGTGACTGGCCGTGTCTTTTTAATATAATTGTATGGTAACTTTTTTTGTTTGACTGGACATCTAGGAATGGAATTGCTGAATCAAATGGTAGGTCTACTTTTAATTCTTTAGGGAATCTCTTTACAGCTTTTTAATAGTGGTTGTACTAGTTTACACTCCCAACAGCAGTGTAAAATTATTTTCACTTCACCACATCCATGCAAACATCTATTATTTTTATTTTTTAATTATGGCCATTCTTGCAGGAGTAAAGTGGTATTGCATTGTAGTTTTAATTTGCATTTCCCTGATAATTAGTGATGTTGAGTCTTTTTTCATGTTTTTGGGTCATTTGTATATCTTCTTTTGAGAATTGCCTATTCACATCCTTTGCCCACATTTTGATGGGATTATCATTACTATTATTATTATTATTACTTTGCTCATTTGTTTGAGTTTCTTGTAGATTCTGGATATTAGTTCTTTGTAGGATGCCTAGTTTGCAAAGACTTTCTTCCACTCTGTTGGTTATCTGTTTATTCTTCTGATTATTTCTTTTGCTGTGCAGAAGCTTTTTGGTTTAATTAAGTCTCATCTACTTATCTTTGTTTTTGTTGCATTTGCTTTTGGCTTCTTGGTCATCAAGTCTTTGGCTAAATCAATGTCTGGAAAAGTTTTTCTGATGTTATATTCTAGAATGTTTATTGTTTCAGGTCTTAGATTTAAGTCTTTGATACATCTTGAGTTGTATTTTGTATAAGGTGAGAGATGAGTATCCAGTTTCATTCTTCTACATATGGCTTGCCAATTATTCCAGCACCATTTGCTGAGTAGGGTGTCTCTTCCCCACTTCATGTTTTTGTTTGCTTTGTCAAAAATCAGTGGGCTGTAAGAATCTGTCTTTATTCTTTATCTGTTCTGTTTCATTGGTCTATGTGCCTATTTTTTTTTTGTTTGTTCATATGTGCTCTTATTTTAATTATTATTATTATACTTTAAGTTCTAGGGTACACATGAAAAATGTGCAGGTTTGTTACATATGTATACATGTGCCATGTTGGTGTGCTGCACCCATTAACTCGTCATTTACTGAGTTCACGTCCTTTGTAGGGACATTGATGAAGCTGGAAATCATCATTCTGAGCAAACTATCACAAGGACAGAAAACCAAACACTACATGTTCTCACTCATAGGTGGGAACTGAACAATGAGAATACTTGGAAACAGCATGGTAATGGTATTAAAAACAGGCACATAAAAATACGTACATAGGTATATCTCCTATGTGTGTATTTTTATACCAGTACCCTGCTGTTTTGGTGACTATGACCTTACAGTATAGTTCGAAATTGAGTAATGTGATGTCTCCAAAGTAGTTCTTTTTGCTTAGTCTTGCTTTGGCTATACAGGCTAGTTTTTGGTTCCATATATATTTTAGAATTGTTTTTCTAGTTGTGCAAAAAATGATTATCATATTTTGATGGGAATAGCATTAAATTTGTAGATTGCTTTTGGCAGTATGGTTATTTTCACAATATTGATTCTAGCCATCCATGAGCATGAGATGTGTTTCCATTTGTCTGTGTCATCTATGATTTCTTTCAGCAGTGTTTAGCAGTTTTCCTTGTAGAGGTCTGTCACGTCCTTGGTTAGGTATATTTCTAAGTATTTTATTTATTTATTTGTTTGTTTGTTTATTTCTTTATGTATTTATTTTGCAACTATTAGGGTTGAGAACTCAAAGAAACTTAGCTTTTGATTTGATTATCAACTTTGTCACTTTATGTATAACAGTGCTACTGATGTGCATACATTGATTTCATATTCTGAAACTTTATTGAATTCACTTTTCACATTACTGAATTCATTTATTAGATCTAGAAGTTTTTGGCATACATTATTAGGATTTTGTAGGTATACAATTATATCATCAGTGAACAGTGACAGTTTGATTTTTTTTTACTGATTTGGATGCCCTTTATTTTTTTTCTCTTGTCTAATTGTTCTGGTGAAAAATTCCAGTACTATGTTGAATAGAAGTGGTGAGAGTGGGCATCCTTTACTTGTTTCAGTTCTCAGGGGTAATGCTTTTAACTTTTCCCCTTCGATATAATGCTTGCTGTTGTTTTGTCATAGACGTCTCTTATTACCTTGATGTATGTCCCTTCTATGATGATTTTGCTGAGAGTGTTAATCATAAATGGATGTTGGATTTTGTTGAGTGCCTTTTCTGCATCTATTGAAATGATCATGTGATTGTTGTTTCTAATTCTGTTTATGTGGTGTATCACATTTATTGGCTTATGTATGTTAAACAATTTCTGGTATTAAACTCTGAATTTATGGTATTAAACTCACCGGAGCATGGTTAATTATCTTTTTGATATACTGTTGGATTTGGTTTAGCTACTATTTTGTTGAGGATTTTTGCATTTATCTTCATCAGGAATATTGGTTTGTGGTTTTCTTTTTTTGTTATGTCCTTTCTTGGTATTGGTATTAGGGTGATGCTGGCTTCATAGAATGATATAAGGATGATTCTCTCTTTATCTTTTGGAATAGTGCTAATAGGATTGGGACAAATTCTGCTTTGAAAGTCTGATAAAATTCAGCTGTGAATCCGTCTGGTCCTGGACTTATTTTTGTTGGAATTTTTTTATTACCATTTCAATCTCACTGCTTGTTATTGGTCTGTTCAGAGTTTCTATATTTTTCTGATTTAATCTAGAAAGGTTGTATATTTATAGGAATTTATCTATTGTTTCTAGGCTTCTAGTTTGTGTGCATAAAGGTGTTCATAGTAGCCTTGAATGGTCTTTTGTATTTCTGTTGTATTGCTTGTAATATCTTTCCAATTGAACTTATTTGGATCTGTTCTCTTCTTTTCTTGGTTAATCTCACTAATGGTCTTTCAAATTTGTTTATCTTTTTGGAAAAAAACCCAGATTTTTGTTTTATTTACCTTTTGTATTTTTTTTTGTTGTTATTGTTTCAATTTTATTTAGTTCTGCTCTGATCTTTGTTACTTTCTTTCCTCTGCTGGGTTTGGGTTTGGTTTGTTCTTGTTCTTTTACTTCCTTGAAGTGTGATCTTAGATTGTTTATTTCTGTTATCTTAGACTTTTTGATGTAGGTGTTTGAGGCTGTGAACTTTCTTTTTAGCATCACTTTAGTTGTATCCCAGAGGTTTTGATAGGTTGCATCACTATTATCATTCAGTTAAAAGAATTTCTAAATTTCCATCTTGATTTCTTTGATTCCCAACAATCATTCAGGAACAGGTTATTTAATTGTTTTTTATTTGCATGATTTTGAGGGTTCCTTTTGGAGTTGATTTCCAATTTTATTCCACTGTGGTCTGAGAGAGTATTTGGTATAATTTCAATTTTCATACATTTACTGAGACTTCTTTTGTGGCCTATTATATGCTCTTTCTTGGAGTATGTTCCATGTGCTGATGAATAGAATATATATTTTGCAGTTGTTGGGTAGAATGCTCTCTAAATATCTGTAAGTCAATTTGTTGTAGGGTATAATTTAAGCCCATTGTTTCTTTATTGACTTTCTGTCTTGATGACATGTCTAGTGCTGCCAGTGGAGTATGGAAATTCCACACTATTATTGTATTTTCATCTCTCTAATTTTTTAGGCCTAGTAGTAACTGTTTTATAAATTTGGGAACTCCAGTGTTTGGTACATATATATTTAAGATTATAATATTTTCCTGTTGGACTAGTGCTTTTATCATTATATAATGCCCCTCTTTGTCTTTTATAACTGTTGCTGCTTTAAAGTCTGTTTGGTTTGATATAAGAATAGCTATTCCTGCTCACTTTTGGTGTCCATTTGCATGGTGTATCTTTTTCCACCCCTTTACCTTAAGTTTATGTGAGTGCTTATGTGTTAGTGCATCTCTTGAAGATAGCAGAAACTTGATGGCTGCATTCTCATCCATTCTTCCATTCTGTATTTTTTAAGTGGAGTGTTTAGGTCATTTACACTCAACATTAGTATTGAGATGTAAGGTACTATTATATTCATTGTGTTAGTTGGCGCCTGAGTGCCTTGGGGTTTTTGTTGTTGTTGTTGTTTTCATTGTGTTATTGTTTTATAGGCCTTGTGAGATATATGTTTTAATGAGATTCTATTCTGGTGTATTTTTAGGTATTAAGATTTAGAGCTTCTTTTATCAGTTCTTTTAGTGCTGGCTTGGTAGTGGTGATTTCTCTCAGAATTTGTCTGAAAAAGCGATATATTTTCTTCATTTATGAAACTTAGTTTTGCTGCATACAAAATTCTTGACTGATAATTGTTTTGTTGAAGGAGGCTAGAGATAGGACCTCAATTCCTTCTAGCTTGTGGGGTTTCTACTGAGAAATCTGCATTAATCTGATAGGATTTCCTTTATAGATTACCCGATGCTTTTGCCTCAAATCTCTTAAGATTTTTGCCTTTGTCTTGACTTTAGATAACCTGATGACTATGTGCTTAGATGATGATGTTTTTGTGATGAATTTTCCAGGTGTTCTTTGACCTTCTTATATTTGGACGCTTAGATGCCTAACAAGGCCAGGGAAGTTTTCCTTGATTATTTCCTCAAATAAGTCTTCCAAACTTTTAAATTTCTCTTCTTCCTCAGGAACACAAATTATTCTTAGTTTTGGTCATTTAACATAATCCCAAAATTCTTGGAGACGTTGTTCATTATTTTTAACATTTTTTTTCTTTTTCTTTGTTGAATTGGGCTAATTCAAAAGCCTTCTCTTCAACTGCTGAAGTTCCTTCCTCTACTTGTTTATAACTTTCTTCTACTTGTTTGATTCTATTATTGTAACTTTCCAGTGTATTTTGCATTTCTCTAAGTGTGTCTTTTATTTCTAAAAGTTGTGATTGTATTTTATTTATGCTATCTATTTCTCTGGAGATTTTTCTGTTTATATTCTGTATTTTTTTTTTAATTTTATAAAGTTGTTTTTCACCTTTCTCTGGTGCCTCCTTGAGTAGCTTAATAATCAACCCTCTGAATTCTTTTTCTGGCAATTCAGATTTATTCTTGCTTGGATCCATTGTTGGTGAGCTCATGCGGTCTTTTGGGGTTGTTAAAAAACTTTGATTTGTCATATTACCAGAATTGTTTCTCTGGCTTCTTCTAATTTGGATAGACTACATCAGAGAAAAGATCTGGAGCTCAAGGGCTGCTGTCATATTTATTTGTCCCACAGGGTGATCCTTTGATGTGGTGCTCTTCCCCTTCCCCTAGGGATGGGGCTTCCTGAGAGCCTGACTGCAACGATTGCTATTGCTCTTCTGGGTCCAGCCACCCAGTCGAGCTACCAGACTTTGGGCTGCTACTGGGGAGTGTCTGCAGAGTCCTGTAATGTGATCTGTTTTCAGGTCTCTCAGACATGGATACTAGCACCTGCTCCCATGGAGGTAGCAAGGGACTGAAATAGACTCTGTGACAGTCTTTGGTTGTAGTTTTGTTTAGTGTGCTTGTTTTCTCTAATGATGCTTGTGCTAGCAGTGAAGTTGTCACACGGACAGACTCAGGACCTCTGGTTAGTCAGAATGTTACAGGAGATGGAATCAGTGGTTATTTTCTCCTGTCTTAGAGGGGGCTTGTTCTTTTATGAGTTGCTGTAATGGCTTGAGTTAGTTGTTCTCCAGCCAAAAGGTGGTGCTTTTAAGAACCGTCAGCTTCAGTAGTATAGGGGGGATGCAAGCTTGCCCTAAGGTTGCCTGAATATATGTTTGTGTTTCTCAGGTGATGGGTGGGGAAATAGAGCTACCAAGAGATTATGTTTGTTGTCTTAGGCTACCTGGGTGGGCAGAGAAAGGCCATGAGGTAAGGGGAGGTTGGGTGTGTCTGAGCTGTCTCTTTGTGCAGGGCTTGCTGTGGTCACTGTGGGTCACAGAGGTGTGGCTCTCAGGCTAATGGAGTTATGTTCCCAGGGGAGTTATGGCTGCCTCTGATGCATCATACAGGTCTCCAGAAAAGTAGGGAAAAGCTGGCAGTGACAGGCTTCCCCCAGCTCCCACACAGCCAGCAAGGTCAGTCTCATTCTGATCATACGTAGACAAGAACACCGAGTTTATATCCAGGAAGCTGGTGAGCAGACCTGAGATCTTGCCCCAGGCTACAAGCCTCCCCACTGAGAAAGCAAGCAGGGATTTCAGGCACTGCAGCTTCCCACCTGCTGTAGCTTCTGTGCTCATATCTGCACTTCCCATTCGCCACTACCAGATTCTACACAGGAAAATTTGCACTTGGTCAAAATTATTATAATGTTCAGCTGGAAGTTTCTTTCTCCCTGTGATCCTTTCCCAATTCCAATGGAAGCCCTCCCCAAGAAACCCTGTGAGATAAAGTCAGAAATGACTTCCCTGGGGACTGGAGTGCCTACAGAGCTCTTCCCACTGCTTCTTTTACTTTCATATTTTGCTTGGCTTTCTAAATTTGTTTCAGCTCTAGGTAAGGTTAAATCCTTTTCCTGTGATCCAGATTTTTAGGTTGCCCAGAGAGGATGTGTGTTTGGAGGCAGACCTTGCCCCTCTCACATTTTGGCCACTCACAGATTTTTGGCTGTCTCATGGAGTTTCCAGAACCAAGACATGTCTTTCAAAGGGTCTGTGAATTCTTTTGGTTCTCCTGGTATGTTTCTGTGGTACTTCTTGGAACAAAAATTCATGATATGAATCTCCACATGCTATTCTGCTCATCTGAGTGGAAGCTACAAGTCAGTCCTGCCTGCTGTCCACCATTATTTTCCCTTCCCAACTCCTGTATTGTATTATTGTAATCCTTAGATTTCTTTGATTGGGTTTTGACTCTCCTCTTGAATGTCAATGATTTTCTATCCATATTCTGAATTCTAAGTCTGTCATTTCAGTGATTTCAGCTGGGTTAAGAAACATTGCTTAGGAACTAGTCTTGTCATTGGAGGAAAAAAGACACTGTCTTTTTGAGTTGCCAGAGTTCTTGCACTGGTTCTTTCTCATCCATGTGGAATGATATTCTTTTAACTGAGGTATAATTTGAGTACAGTCAGTTGACTTCTTCAGAGGGCTGATGTTTTGTGCAGGGTCTTTAGCTGAATTATGTAGTTGAATTCTTGTCCTTTGTTTCAAGGGGGTTATAATAGCAAAGCATTTTTGGTGTTGAAGTTTGGGCTGTGATCCAGTAGATGGTGCTTAAGTGTAATGGCCAATAGGTAGGCTCTTCCTCAGCCATGTGACTCATTTCATTCCATTTATTTCATTGTATTTGCAGTTGTTCTCCCTGGCAATGCTCTGTGATTGTGGGCTCCTCTCCCACTTGTGTGCTTGCTGCAAATCTTGGCTTGGCACTCCCAGGCTGTACTCTGCAGCCTTGGAGAAATTTAAGCCTTTGTGTTTTCTCCCCAGATTGAGGCCAGCAGGGGCAGGGACCTTGGTAGTGGCAATAGCAGAGTTCCTTTTATTTGTCTCTTGGGGCTCTACCCTATAGAAAGGCAATGCTGTTACCAATCAGAGCAATCAGATAAGGATGTTGTGGATGCAGCACTCAGCATCTTTGTTTCTTTCCCAGTCCAAGGGGAGCAAGGCTGTACCACTGCATTGGTAATGACAGAAAAGATTTCATTTGCCTTTGGGATCTCCACCCCAGAAAAACAGAGAGCTGCTGCCAATGGAAATGTTCAGCCAGGGGTAGGGCAAGCATTGGTGCAGGCCCTGCTTGGTGAAGAGCAAAGGGTTTGGAGCTTACAAGGAAGAGAGACTGGGTTCCCCTCCATATGGTGACTGTGGTGTGCTGGAGGTGTCAGTAATGCCCTCAGGCTCTTTGTTCCTATCCTAGTCCAAAGGCATCAAGGGCAGAACCACTGCAGTGGCAGTAGCAGAGAAACTTTCAGTTACCTTTGAGAGCTCCATCCCAGAGAAACACAGAGCCACTACTGGTGGGAATGTTCAGTGAGTGATGGGGCAGCTTCTCTGCCGTGGAGCCATGTCTGGGGCCAGGCCTGGTGGAAAATGGGGGTGGGAACTCACAGGGAAGAGAGACTGGGCTTCTCTCTGTATTGTGGCTGTGGTGTGCCATGATGTGATCAGGTCTTTTGTTTCTCCTCATTCTGAGGTCAGTAAGGGTGGTACCACTACAGAGTACCATTGAATAAAGGTGGCATCACAGAGCTGCCATTGAATGATGTGTTTATGCGGGGGCAGTATGGTTATGCTGAGGAGCATAACAAAAGGCCCAGTGAAGAGTAACAAGGCAGGGACTCACGTGGAAAAATTTCTGGCCCCTTTCTGGTAAGGCAACTGCATTATGCTGGGGGTCCAAATTAGTCCTTAATCTCTCTGCTCCCTCCTGAGCCTGGAGGCAGACTGGATGGGATCTATAGAGCAGAAAAATGGTGCCCACCTGCCAATAGTGGGCACACCATTCCGGGAAGTGCAGAGTTGCTACTTGTCTGAAAACCTAGGCTGGGGAGTGGGACGTCTGGAGTGCCAGGTAAGGAGGCCCTGCCCATTGAGGAGTAGCAAGGGCAGGGACCCACATGGAAAACAGTCTGGTCACTTTTCTATAAGGCAGTTTTGCTGTGCTGGAGGCCCATGTTAGTTGTTAATCACTTTGCTTCCTCTTGAACATGAGGGCAGGAGGAGAGGGAACTGTGGAGCAGCAAAAGTGGTGGGCCCGCTTGCTAGCACTGGGAACTTCATCCCAGGGAAGAGCAGAGCTGCTAACCAACCCAAGAGCTCAGGTGGGGCTGGGCCGATTGCTCTAAGATCCCAGGCCAGTAGCCCTGTCTGGCAAGGTGCAGTGGAGGTGAAACTTGCAGTCTGTCCACTGCTCAGCCTCATAGATTTAGCCTCTATTCTGTGGGTGTCTGAGGGAGCCCATCCTTTCCCATTTATTGAATTGCTGCAGCTGGCACCAGGGTGCCCAAGGGTTGAAGGCCCCCAGTCTCTGCCTGTGTCTGAGAAGTGGCTGACTCCATATATCTCTCTGTGTCAGTCTGGAGGCCCCAGTGAAAGATGGTCATGGAGAATATCGAACCCAGAGATGCAAAGATCCATGGCAAAAAAATGTGGTTCCCCAAGGATTCTCACTCACTCATCATTTCCCAGCAGTGGGAAGCCTCCCCTAGCTCTGCAGCAATCCTGGGTTGGCAGCTGTTCTGTCTTCCTCTTCTCTGTTCTCCGTGGGTTTCATTGTTCCCTTGATAAATACCAATGTACCCACATGGAAAATCCAGTTGAAGAGCTAGTGTTCACTTGCCACTCTTTCTTCTCTCCGTGACAGCAGAACGATTAGCTGCTTCTAGTCAGTCATCTTGGTACTCTGCAGCTATTCTTCGTCTTAAAATATTTTGACATATGTTATGTAGAAGAGGCATTAGACTTGTTCACCATGTCCCCAGTGAACCAAACTTAGACCAATAATGGATATTTCAGTCAGAAAAACCAGAGTTCTCATTCCAATACTGCTGCTTACTATATGTGCAACATTGGGCTAGTAACTTAATTCTTCTGTCCTCAATTTCCTGAGCTATAAAATAGGAAAATTCATAATATCCACTACATAGGCTTGTTTTGAAGATTAAAAGAGATTGTGTATACAATTCTATTTGCATAGAGTTTTGAAAACAGTAAACGTTCAATAAATATTAGCTAAGATAAGGAGGAGTAAAGGGCTATTGAGAAGGTGGTTATATTCTGATGGTTATATTTATTTATTCAGTAAATAATCATTAGACATTATGTTAGACTGAATATTTCCCCTGCCTCAAATATGTCCATGACATTCACAGAATCTGTGACTATGTCACATTAGATGGCAAAAGGGTCCTTGAAGATGTGATCAGGTTAATGATTTTGAGATGAGAAGATTATCTTGAATTATATGGGTGGTCCCAGTGCAATCACAGCATCTTTATAAGAAGGAGGCAGGATCAGGGTCAGGTAAAGGAGATACGGTAATGGAAGCGGAGGTTGGAATGATGTGCTTTGAAGAGTTCTTGAGCCAAGGAATGCAGATGCTGTCTTGAAGAGCCTCCAGAAGAAATGCAGTCCTTCCAATGCCTTGATTTTAGCTCAGTAAAACTCATTTTATACTCCTGACTTCTAGAACTGTGTCGTTTTAAGTCACTGAGTTTGTGGTGATCTGTTACAGCAGCAATAAGTGACTAACATAGACACACAGTAGATCCGTCAGGGTATTGACAGGAAAGAATGGCACTCACGAATGGGTGACTCGAGAAGAGTTTAATTAAAAAAAAAAAATGTCTAGGAATAGAGTGTGGGAAAACCACATGAGAGTGAAATACACATGGGTTAGTAGAATTCAAGAGTTTATTGGACTCTCCCTTCCATCAGATGTGACAGCCATGGGAGGGAGTCTTTAAAGCAAGACAGACAGAGAGAGAGAGAGAGACAGAGAGAGAGAGATGTAAAAGGTCACCTGGTCACTGGTTGAAGGAAGCAACCATTTTGCAGTGACCCTGAAGGGAGGAGCCCAGGAGAGTAAATAACCTGACTCACTCATCTTCTTCCTTCTAATCTTCTGATGATAATCCAAATTTCTTGAATTTACCTGAAACATAAAAGGTAAAATTGCTCTGTGTTGTACCCTATACACATTAGGAGGGTAGAGAAGACTGAAGACAAAAAGATAGAACCCAGAACATCTATCATTAGCCAGAAACTGCTTGGTTCTGGGTAAAAAAATCAGATACGACCTCTGCTTCAATAGAGCTAATAGTCTACTAGGGAAAGACAGAAAACAGACAAACAAATGAAAATATATTGGTATAAACTGAAGTGACATGAAATTAAATAATAGTTTGATATAAGAAAAAATAAAATAAATAACAGAGACACTTCATCTAGTTTATGCAATCAGGTAAACCTCTTTCAGGAGGGCATTTATGAGAAGACCAGAAAGATTAGATAAAAGATATGTACAAAAAAGTTTTGGGAGAGAAGGAGAAATACCCTACAGCCAAAAAGAAAGGTGTCTGCAAAGGCTGTAAGATTTCAAAGCTTTACATGTTGCTGAAACTGAAAGAAGGCTTCTGTGCCTCTAACCTGAAGAGCAAAGAAAACAGTAGCAAGAGATGATACAGTAGAAGTAAGCAAAGATGAGATCATATGGTGCCTTATAGGCTGTGATACAGAGTTTGGAATTTATTCTAGCTACAAGAGAAGTTTTTAGCAGAATTATCAGAATGAGAAAAAAAAAATGGAATTGTAAAGGCTCCATGTGAAACTGTCAAAGAAATCTAATCATAAATGTTAGAGGACCTGCAGTTAGAGAAGTGGTAAGGATTCCTCTACCATTCATGAACTGGAACTGTGTGCGTGCGTGTGTGTGTGTGTGTGCGTGTGTGTGTGTGTTTCTCTTCTCTTCTTACACTGTTAGGTAATATCATTAATCCCACTTTGCTAACGAGGACATAGACTCGTGTTTATAACTAGCCAAAGTTCACAAAAGGTAAATGGCATATCTGGAATTCATACCCAGGTATATTTGGTTCTAAGGTCAACATACTTCCTGGTGTGCCACACTGTTTCTTCAGGAAAAAAAGAGAACAAATGAGAGGTTACAAGAGTGCAGCAGATATTCTGAAGGGAAATTATTGATATGATGACTGATTGGGGTGGGGAAGTTTTGAGGAGATTATTGAGTCTCCGATAAGTAAAAGTTACTTTGTTAAGATTTAACTTTAAATACTATTTTCTTTAACCCTTACAACAACTGTTGAGGTAGATACGATCACTATGGACTGGTCAAATAAAGCCTATTGGGCTTAAGTAAATTGCCATGTAACAGCTTGTAAGTGGCAGAACTTAGAATTCCAATCAAGGAACATTTGATTACAAATTTATTTTATTTCCTTTAACACACTGCTACACATGTGCTTATAGAAGAGTCCCTTCTCTTGTATCCTTACTCTGTCACAGGTGACAGTGAGACAATACATGAATTGATTGAAGAACTCTTAGAAAACTTAGTAAGATAAACAGAATATGTTAAAACTACATATGTCAGTCTACTTTTTGGAATATTTGCAGTACAACACATAATTGGTCCCAAAATACTCTGTTTTATTGCACCCAAATAGGAATAAAGGTGCTTTCACAGATTAGCATGGTGGTAAGCATAGGTGATGTACACCTGCAGAGATCTAAGAACATTATTCTGTAGCCATTTCAGGAAAGTGGAGGGTTGGGGGAAGTATAGGCAAAGATATACTTGAAGACTCCCTCCATTAAACTTGTTCAAAAATAATTCTGCTTCACATTCTACTAATTAGAGTCTCATCTGAGTCAAAAAGTTTTTTTAAATAAAATACAAATTTGCATTGTTCCTCATTCATGCCTTAATCAATTGTAATACCTTTCTGAGGGTTTTGTAGCTTTGATAAAAATGTGCTGTCTGGTTTGAGTGGAAAACATGGTGAGGGCATTTACTTTTTGGGTGGTGGCAAGGGGTAGGGGTGGAAAGGGTATGCAGGGAAGGCAGCTAGAAAGCAGCATATAGGCACTGAAGTTTCAGACTGAGGGAACAGGAGAACCATACAAAAGGTAGGGTGACAATGACAAATTTTGTGTACTTTGTAGTGTTAACAATCTGCATGCCATTGAAACTCTGCTATAGTTCAGAGAAGATTAAACTAGGACTTCTAAGGAAATATTTGAACTTTTTATATTTCAGCTCTCTCCAGGCCAGGAAAATTCACTTCATTTAGGCTTTCCAATTTGGTTTCTCCATATTGTCTATTACCACTAGACTAAACTAACAGACAGGTGACAGTGTCACCTATCTATCCGTGCCGTAACCTACTTTGTGAGGAGAAGCAGGCAAGAGAGAAAAAGAGAGCAAAGAGAAAAAGCAGACACCTCTTTTTATCCCTCATCGCCTCCCTTTTTAGCTTAGTCAGTATGTCTCAATACAGCATGACAGGAATTTTTCTCTTCCTGGGATTTGTAACATAATCTCCACAAATATGGAGAATGTAGTTTATTAAACTGAATATTTAATTGCTGGAGAAACATGAAGGACAAGAGTGTTTGGAGTGTGTCAAGGTTGATGAAAGTTTCACTGAAAAATGGCCTTGTATATTGCAGATAATTCATGATAAACATGAACTGGTTTCATTGAGAGGATGTAGATTAGCAGACAGGGTATCCTGATCCAGGAGAACCAGAAGACCAAGTGCTAATTTGAGTGTTTTCGTAAACTACCTGTGCAAATGTCAAATAATTCACATATTTGATTACAAATAAATTTCAAAAATGATGGAGAGGCAAATGAGGCAGGACAGGAAGACCTTTGATGTCAGTCTGTGGAATTTCTATTTGATAATGTAGGCAAGAGGGAGTCAGTATAGGTTTCTAAATCAGGATGAGGGAGAGTGATGTGATATTATCTGAGGAAGACAGAGGCTTGAGTTAATCCAGCCATGAAAGATAGTATTACCATAGTAAATATAGAAATGTAAAGTATAAAATTAATTAAAGAGGTATTGCAAAGAAAGAAAAATCCTTGTTGAATAAAAAAGTGGATTTGTTGTGCTTCAAGAGGAAGAGAGAAAGGTTTATAAAAAATAATTCTCACAAACTGTGAGTGTGAAAAAGATAAAAGAATGCAATGCCAGTAAGTGGAATGAAGAAATTGAGTAAGGTTCTCTCCTGTTTAAGGTTCTCTGCCTTGTTCTGGCATCAAAGAACAACAAAAGTAATGAGATTATTTGAGCAATGGGACATAAAGGAACAGAAAGAGGATGATAAATCAGGACTAGAAATGGAAATTTCAGAGTCCTTTGGGAAACAGGGTCTTGAGAGGATAAACTCAGTAATTACTCTACATTCCCTTAGTGCTCAAATTAAGTTTGCGGTGGCTTCTTTGCTCCTGTGGATATACTGATTTATCTCATTTAATTTCATGATGTTTGTTTCCAAAATAGTCTGTAAACTTTTTAGAACATGAAAATGTATTCTGCTTTAGATTTTGTGTAGGTGATATTGCAGATAATGTATAAATAAACCAATTGGGATGGAGAGCTGCTTAGTCAGGTGCTAACTTGAGGTTTTTAATTAGAAATTTATTACTGGAGTCTTAAAGATTAGAATGAGTTCAATGTACAAATTGATTTGTTTTTCGAATTTATTCTTAAACTAGTAAAAACTCTTGACTGTGCTTCTTTTTAAGAAAAATTGTACATGACTTCACTAATTCAACTGTGTAGAAAACGTCGAAATGTGAAGTTATTCACAATCACAAAACAAATTTGTCATTTGACCTGCAGAATCCACTCTTGTTTCTCAGCAGGGTATCCATTTTGCTAACATATGGACCCTTTAATCAGTATCTCCACTGTGCTGTAATACAACTTGTGAAAAAGATGTTGATGTCCCGAGGTAATGAATGGTGAAGCAATCACAGTGGGCATTTTGTTTTGTTTTGTGTTTTTGTTCACAGCACTGGTCTTATCCTCTTCATTAATTAGCAACATTTAAAATTCTACAAACATCTGTGGCAATGCTAGTCGCTCTCCTTGAAATTATTCGATTTAGAATATACAAGAACATCTTAGAAGTGGAGTGTACTAGCTCTTTAGATAATACATAGAAAAAAAGAAAAGGAGTTACCTGTTTAAATAAGTACTAGTGAATATAGCCTACTTTATAAAGTTTAGGAGTGTTTGTGAAACATTACTAGAATTACTCAAGCAAGGATTTGGATGGCATCTTTAAGGTTGGCATTTGAAACCTAATCTGAAAATTTAATAAAGATAGAGGTTTTGTAGGAAATTTGTGATTGCTATAGCACCATTTTCAGGGCTAACTGAAGACCTTCTATTTTTTATAATTAATTTACATGATCCTCATTTGAAGTAAAAAATAGAATGATGTTATTGATTCATATTCTCCACATAATGATATAATCTCCTTTTTCAAGCTGTGAATTCATCAGTTGAAATCATTAAATTTATTCAAGACTGGAGTTTTTAGCATATTTTTTTCTCAAAAGTCATTACTTGATTTTGTTTTTATATGAAATGTAGAAAACATAAGAAAATAAAGTAATTACTAGAATGGAGTGTAACACCCCTTTGTGGTACGACTGGTTGGTTGGCTGATCTGGTTTTGGAAACTAATATCATATTCAGGAGAGAGAAATGATTCTGCTGACTCTGAATTCTTGTATATGAAATCATTTTAATGCTAGTAAAATGTACAATAAGTAAATTTGTTATTGAAGACTTTGCCATTTTCCTACCTATTAACCAATAGCTGATCTTTTATCATATCTCATAAAACCACCACAAAACTGGCTATAAATAAAACATTTTTGATGTTTGACATTTTGCTCAGCATTACAAAAGTAAATATTTATAAGCCAGGGTTCATGTTTATTGTATATTTCTATTTCAATTTTATATGTTTATTTTTATTCATATAAATGAATTAGATTAAGTGGGAATATATCTTTTGATTACATAATTTTTTAAAAAATGTATTTTCTATCAAAGGGCTTTAGGTACATGACTGTTACATAGGTATATTGTACAATGAGGAAGATTGGGCTTCCAGCGTTCTCATCACCCAAATAGTGAACATTGAACCCAATAGGTAATTTTTTAACCCTCAACCCCCTGTCATGTTCTCCCTTTTTGGAATCCCCAGTGTCTGTTATTTCCATCTTTACATCATATCAATTTTGAGTGTGATCTTCTCTTAACATATAATTTTTGACTCACTGGGCCTCCTTAGAAGAAACAGATAGAACTTACCATAATCAGATTATTTTTTATTTGGTGGAAAATGTTGTGTTTCCAGAGAACAGATATATTTTGACTTTTCTTATTTTCTGAAGTTTATGGCAAATATAGCAAATAGACCTGGAATTTAGTAGTTCACAACTATTGTTTTTTCTATCACAGGCATGTACATAAGTAAGATTGTGTACACCATTGTGACATTACAAATTAATTTTCACTGTACTAAATAATTCATTGCTCAATTCATTGCATGAATTAAGAGTTGATATTCTATTTCATTGTATTTCTGTTCACAGATTGAACAAAAAAAAAAATGTTGTGGGAAAAACAGCATTCACATGAAACCAAAGAATGAACAAGAATGGAATTGAAAGAAATCTACTTTTTAAAAAGTAGTTTAGATAAGTGGTGCCATTTCTTTCATTTCATCAAAATAGCAAATTGCAACCATCATTTCTAAATTCAAATGGTAAAGAATAAGTATAATTTTAGCCACAGTCATCAAAGCTTAAACCTTATTTTTAAGAGCAAATTGGATTATATCTTTTCAGGGTGCTACATGAGCTTTGCTACAAAGTATGGCTACTTAGAAAATAAACATTTGTAGTCCAAGAATTAAAGTATTAAGTTTGTCCATGGTCTTTACTGCATTTATATATTATGTATCATTTCAGAACAATACTTCATATTATAAGGAATGAATTCTCCTCATTTAAAGAAGAAATATTCTCCTCTGAGTGGCATAAAGATCATGACATTGGGCCAATAAAAAAGGAAATAGAATCCTATCACATTACTTACCTGTATTAGTCTGCTTTCATGCAGCTGATAAAGGTATACCAGAGACTGGGAAATATACAAAGGAAAGAAGTTTAATTGGACTTACAGTTCCATATGGCTGGAGAAACCTCACAATCATGGCAGAAGGCAGAGAGGAGCAAGTCACATCTTACATGTATGGCAGCAGGCAGAAAGAGGGAGAGCTTGTGGGTACAAGCATTTGGTAAGTACAGCCATTCAAAGTGAGAGAAATTGGCCAGAGCAAGGGGCCACAGTCCCTGTGCTAGTCCAAAATCCAGCAGGGCAGTCAAATCTTAAAAGTTCCAAGATGATCTCCTTTGACTCTATGTCACTTGCAGGTCATGCTGATGCAAGAGGTAGGTTCTCATAGCCTTGGGCAGCTCCACCCCTGTGGCTTTGCAGGGTACAGCCTCCATCCCAGCTGACTTAATGGGCTGCTGTTGAGTGTCTGTGGCTTTTCCAGGCATGAGGTGCGAGCTGTCAGTGGATCTACCATTCTGGGGTCTGGAGGATGGTGGCCCTCTTCTCACAGCTTCACTAGGCTGTGCCCCAGTAGAGACTCTGTGTGAGGGCTCCAACCCCTAATTTCCCTTCTGCACTCCCCTAGCACAGGCTCTAGAGCAAACTTCTACCTGGGCATCCAGGTGTTCCATACATCTTCAGAAGTCTAAGCAGAGGTTCCCAAATCCCAATTCTTAACTTCTGTACACTGGCAGGCTCAACACCATGTGGAAGCTGCCAAGGCTTGAGGTTTTTACCCTCTGAAGCCATGGTTCAAGCTCTATCTACATTGGCCCCCTTCAGCCACAGCTGGAGCAGCAGGAACACAGGACACCAAGTTCCTAGGCTGCATACAGCACAAAGACCCTGGACCTGGCCCATAAAACCACTTTTTCCTCCTAGGCCTCAGGGCCTGTGATGGAAAAGCTGCTGTGAAGAATTCTGATATGCCCTGGAGATATTTTCTCCATTGCCTTGGGGATTAACATTCGGCTCCTTGTTACTTATGAAAATTTTTGCAGCCCACTTGAATTTCTCCTCAGACAATGGGATTTTCTTTTCTATCTCATTGTCAGGCTGCAAATTTTCCAAACTTTTATGCTTTTTTTCCTTATAAAACTAAATGCCTTTAACAGCACCCAAGTCATATTTGGAATGCTTTGCTGCCTAGAAATTTATTCAACCATTTACCCTAAATCATCTCTCTCAAGTTCAATGTTCCACAATCTCTAGGGCAGAGGCAAAATGCTGCCAGTCTCGTTGCTAAAACATAACAAGAGTCACCTTTGCTCCAGTTCCCAACAAGTTCCTCATCTCCATCTGAGACCACCTCAGCCTGGATTTCATTGTGCATATCATTATCAGCATTTTGATCAAAGCCATTTGACAAGTCTCTAGAGAGTTCAAAACTTTCCCACTTTTTCCTGTCTTCTGAGCCTTCCAAACTGTTCTAACCTCTGCCTGTTACCCAGTTCCAAAGTTGCTTTCACATTTTCGGATATCTTTTCAGCAGTGCCCCACTCCCAATACAAATTTAATGTTGATAAAGACATACCAGAGACTGGGCAATTTACAAAGGAAAGAAGTTTAATTGGACTTCCAGTTCCATGTGGCTGGGGAAGCCTCACAATCATGGTGGAAGGCAAGAAGAAGCAAATCTTGTCTTACATGAATGGTAGCAGGCAAAGAGAGAGATCTTGTGCAGGTGAACACCTCTTTTTAAAACCATCAGATCTCATGAGACTTATTCACTATCATGAGACCAGCACAGGAAAGACCTGTCCCCATGATTCAATTACCTCCCACCAGGTCCCTCCAACAACACGTGGGAATTCAAGATGAGATTTGGGTGGGGACACAGCCAAACTATATCATTACTTCTCTAGTGAACAGTAATTATAAATCTGTGGTATCATAAAGGTTGTTATAAATATCTAAGACTACAGTTCAAAATGATGTCAATATGAACATCAATATTGACAATGCAAAGTAAATGACAGCTGACAGAAAATAAGAGAAGCAAAGGAGAGAAGATGAGAGCTCTAATATCCTTTCTTATATTGTGGGGCATTAAGAGAACTATCTAAAGTTTAAAGAAGAAGCAAATATTTATTAAGAATTACATAAGTAACCAATAGAAGAAATACAAATAATATAAAGTTGTCAAGAATTGGAAAGGAAAGGAAAAGAGATGGGAATAGTGCTATTGATTCTATTGATCTAAGTCTATTTTTCATAGCATGGATTCAACAGATTGTGTCAAGAAATAATTATGAAAATGCATTTAGAGCACAGAGATAATTCTCAAAAGAACTATAACCAGAATTGATTAAAACAGTTTCCTTTGACAAGTGAGGATAGAAGTGCAAACTGATTTTCCTTTTCAATCTGATCTTTATTATATATCATTTTGCAACCTGCATGTATTACTTTGATGAAAATAAAAATAAAATATATAGAAAATAAAAGTAATAACTAACATATATGGGAATAAACTGTATGACAGATGGTTACATTTATGATTTAGTCCTCTCAGTAATAAATACTATGAGTTAGTTACCATTATTATCCTTGTTTTTTGTGTAAGGAAAATAAGCTTAGCGAGAACAGTTAAGAAATGGCATAGTCAGGACTTAAAACTCGAAGGCTCAGGACTATTAAGCATTATATCATACTACCTCCCTTCCATTCCTATCATGATGTGTTTGCCAGACCCCTGATTTATCCAGTGTGGTAGATAGAATTTTGAGCCCCTTGACCATAGTCCCTTGTGTTACTCCCATAGATATGCTATGAGTACATGGCGCAGGGGACTTCGAAGGTGTTAAATTACTTTCAGTTGATCTTAAAACAGAGAGTTTTTTTTTGTTTTCTTTTGTTTTGTTTTTATCCAAGTGGGCCCAATTCAGTCACATGAGCCATTAAAAGCAGAATATGAAGTCAAAAGAGATGCAACAGAAAGGGAAGTCAGAGAGATTTGAGGCATAAGAAAGACTCAACATGTCATTACTGTCTTGCAGATGAAGAAGCTACATGGAGAGCATGAAAAGGAAATACGTTATGTCGACAACTACTAAAGCTTAGAAGACCCTGAGCCCCATATGTAAACCACAGCTCTGGCCTACGCCATGATTTCAGCCTTGTGAGACCTAAGTAGAGAATCTAGCCAGGCTGGATCATACTTCTGACTTACAGTGCAACGAGCTAATAAATGAGTGACGTTTTAAACCACTAATGACTAGGTAATTTGTTATGGCACTGATAGAATGTTAATATAGCTAGTTATCTTTTATTATAACTTCAAATTACAAGAAATATGTAATTAGATATTATACATTTGTTTCAGCCTTTTCGCTCTTCAGTTGTTTACTTTTATGCTCACCAAACTTTTAAGCAGCAGGCCAAACTGATAAGTTTACAGCACTTGGGTTTTTTTTTCTTTTTTTTTACTTTATATTGTTCTTAGATTCTTGTCCACTGAACCATGTACAAATTCTCAATCCCTTTAAGGGTTCTATAAAACAAAATATTCCCTAGTCTTTAGTATTTATTTCATGCTTAACATGTTAGAAACTGTTGGAGGAAGCAGCAGTCATCTCAGGATCTCCTGCCCTCTCTGGAATTGCCCAGTAAGTGTCCTGGGCCTGGAATATTCTCCCATGTGGAACCCAAATGCAGACTTATTCATTGGCCCCAGACTATTCTTCTTTATTAGGAAAAACCCTTTCCCTTTTCTGGATATGCAGTGAGTTTCCTTGTACTGCTTAAACATGGACTGGCCATATGGCCCCTGGCCAGCCCCAACAGTGTATCTGCCTCTTTGAGGGAAGGGAATGGGACTTTTGCCTGCAGCATGAAGACAGGAGTAAAGGAGTGCATGCAGTTCACTGCTGGGGAGGGACCCACTGGCCACAAGAGACCAGTGCATGCTACAGATGCTGAGCCCACTGCATCTCCATTCTGTGAGTAAAGCATTATTCCAACCAGTGCCTTCAGTGTTGGTGTTGAGTCCTCCTTGGCAACTCTGAACCCATAGAAGACGCAGTGAGTTGAGGTCTGCGGTTGGTACTGTTATGATCTTTGAGGTCGTCCAGATGGTGGGAGTCCTCACCTGGGATTGGTAGCTGGATCTTCCTGACTGGCAGAAATTGTTTAATTTTTTTTTTTTCATTTGATGAAAGATTAATGATCCTACCTGAAAACCACTTTCCTTGGATAATAGTAATGCCATAAAAGAAAATTTACAAAAGAAATGGAAATGAATTGAACTGAGTTGACAATACAGTAAATTAAGTGCCATTTAAGACAACTAGGTATTTTCAAAATAAAAGTTCAAAAAAATTGAATTATCAAACTATGAAAGAATGGATTTTACACAGGATTATTTTCTTGTTTATTAAATTGACAAATAGAAACTGAATATACTTATGAGATATAACATGATTTTTTAATATATTGTGGAACGGTTCGGTCAAGCTATTTAACATATGCATTACCTCATATACTTATGTTTGTGGTGAGAACACTTAAGTCTATTCTCGGCAATTTTTGACTATACAACATATTATTATCATCTATGTTCAACATGATGTACAACAGAACCCTTGAATTTATTCCTCTTGTCTAACTGAAATTTTGTATTTTCGACTAACAGCTTTCAAATCTCCTCAATTCCTGGCCGACGGTAACCACCGTTTTACTTTCTATTTCTATGAATTACTTTCTACTTTAAACTCTAAGTATGGTTCAGAATGGCACAGTTTCTCTCCACCAAACCTTGGATTGCCACCCTCACCCCAGTAGACCCACCCAGAATTGATTCAGCCCACAGGAGAACAGCCTTGACCCCCTACGACTTTATCTTCACTGCAACCAATCAGCAGCAAGCACCTGATACCCACCCCTTCCTCCAAACTATTTTTGAAAAACTTCTAATCTATGAGCTTTGGATGCCATGATTTAAGTAAGAGCTCCATCTCCCCCATGGCGTGGCTGGCCTTGTGTCTATTAAACTCTTTCTCCACTACAATGCCATGGTAATTTGCGTGTGTGTGTGTGTGTGTGTGTGTGTGTGTGTGCTTCTTAGATTTGAAAGTAAAGGCTGTTTTCACCACATTTAGGAGCATTTTTAGCAATTATATTTTCAAATACTTTTTCTCCTCAGTTTTCTTTTCTTTCTTTCTTTTTTTTTTTTTATCTCTGGGACTTGAATTACGTCTATCATAGACCACTTGGTATTATGTCATATGCCATAATATTGTGTTTTGTTTGTGTCTACACTATGATTTTCATATTAATAATTTCTACGGATCTGTCTACAAGTTCATTAAACCTCTCCTGTGTAGTCTCTAATCTGCTGTGAATTCTATACAGATTTTTTTAAACTGTGGCATTATCAAAACATATTTCACATGTCATACAATTCACCCATTTAAAGTGTACTATTTAATGTTTTTTTAGAATATTCAGAGTTGTGCAAAAAATACCACAGCAATTTTAGAACAGTTTCATTACCATAAGAAGCATACTAAAGAAAATATTCACAACAGATATATCAGAGACCTAAACTGGAAGAGTTGAGGCAAGATGGCTGAATCCCTCCAATAATTATCCCCTTGCAGGAACACCAAATTGAACAATTTCACATGTAAGAAAGAAATCACCTTCATAACAACCAAAAATCAGGGGAGTAATTACAGTAGCTGTTTTTACCATTATATATCAAGGAAACAAGCATGGCAAAGAGTAGGAAAGAAGTCTTGCATTGTCTATACTACCCATTCTGTATCCCCAGCATTGTGGAGTGAAATCTGTGTGCTTGGGGGAGAGAGAGCAAAGTAATTACGGGACTTTGAGTTGGAACTCAATGCTGTCCTGTCACAGTGGAACACAACAAAGGACATAATTTTGTCATTGCCCATGGAGAGAACATTTAAACTAGTCCCAGTCAGAAAGGAATCTTCCACCCTAGTGGTTAAAACCTGAATTGAATTCTGGCTAGCTCCACCACTGGCTAACTAAAGTGCCCTGGTGTCCTGAATAAGTCTGAAAGGCATTCAGACCACAAGGACTGCAGTTCTTGGACAGATCTGGGGACTGTACTGGGCTTAAAGCCAGTGGAATTGGAATGCATGCAATTCAGTGATACATCAGTTGTGGTGGCCAAGAGAGTATTTTGTCACTCATCCCACAACTCTAGGCAGTGCAGCACAGTGAGAGACCCCTTCCTTTTGTGGAAAAAAGGAGGGAAGAGTAAAAAAGACTTCATTTTGCAACTTGAATACCAGCTGGACCAAAGTAAAATAAAGCACAAAGTCGATTCAGATTACAGGCTCTTCCTTCTGGATGGCATTTCTAGACCCACCCTGGGCCAGGAGGGAGCCCAGTACACTGAAAGAAATTATCTAGTCTTGGAAGGATTTACCACCTAACTAAAGAGCCCTTGGACCTTGAATAAAGGTCAGTGATAGACAGACAGTAGTCACTATAGGCCTTGGGTGGGACCCAGTATTATGCTGGCTTCAAGCATGACCCAGCACATTCCCAGCTATGCTGACCGTGAGAGTGTTTGCATCGTCCCTCCCCCAACTCTAGGCAACCCAGCATGGAGAGAGAAACTCCAGATTGGAAGAAAGCAAGGAAAAAGAATGAGACTCTGCCTGATAATTCAGGGAAATCTCCCTGATCTTACCCAAGCCCATCAAGATGGTAACTCTATGAGAATGCAAGAGTTGCAACATTACTGGGCTTGGGCTGCCCCATAGTGCAGACATAGTTGCACTGACCAAAGATTTAGGTAAAAACACCCAAGTGTTGCGGGAAGTCAGGGACCCCGAATGGAGGGACTGGCTAAACCGCGGCAGAAGAACATAAATTGTGAAGATTTCATGGACATTTATTAGTTCCCCAAATTAATACCTTTATAATTTCTTATGCCTGTATTTACTGCAATCTCTGAACATAAATTGTGAAGATTTCATGGACACTTATCACTTCCCCAGTCAATATCCTTGTGATTTCTTATGCCTGTCTTTAATCTCTTAATCCCATCATCTTCTTCTTAAGCTGAGGAGGATGAATGTCGCCTCAGGACCCTGTGATTGTGTCAACTGCACAAATTGTTTGTAGAGCATGTGTGTTTGAACAATATGAAATCTGGGCATCTTAAAAAAAAGAACAAGATAACAGCGATTTTCAGGGAACAAGAGAGGTAACTTTGAACTGGCCGCTGGTGAGCCAGACGGAGCAGAGCTATATTTCTCCTCTTTCATAAGCAAATAGGAGAAATATCTCTGAATTCTTTTTCTGAGCAAGGAATACCCCTGAGAAAGAGAATGTGCCCTGACAGTAGGCCTATAAACGGCCCCTTTAGAAGCGTGCGGCCTTTTACGGTCAAAGCGGAAGGGATGAAATAAGCCTTTCCTGTAGTGCTCCCAGGCTTATTAGGATGAGGAAAATTCCCGCCTAATAAATTTTGGTCAGACAGGTTGTCTGCTCTCAAACCTTGTTTCCTGATAAGATGTTATCAATGACAACGGGTGCCCGAAACTTCATGAGCAATTTTAATTTCACCTCATCTGGTGGTCCTGTGATCTCGCCCTGCCTCCATTTGCTTTGCGATATTTTATTTCCTTGTGAAGTATGTGATCTCTGTGACCCACACCCTATTCGTGCACTCCCTCCCCTTTTGAAAATCACTAATAAAAACTTGCTGGTTTTACGGCTCGGAGAACATCACGGATCCTGCCGACATGTGATGTCTCTCCCGGACACCCCGCTTTAAATTTCTCTCTCCTGCTCTTTCCCTTTATTTCTCAAACCAGCCAAGACACTTAGGAAATAGAAAAGAACCCACGTAACCATCGTAGCCGATCGGGAGCGGGTTCTCCCGATATCCGAGTCCCTTTGAATACCTAATAAGCCTTCCCAAAAAAGACAGGTACAAATGAGCCTGCTCTCTTGCTTTCTTTCTTGCCATGTGATCTCTGCACACACAGTCTCCCCTTCACCTTCTGCCATGAGTGGAAGCAGCCTGTGACACTCACTAGATGCATATGACCAATCTTGACCTTTTTTCAGACATCAGAATTGTAAGACAAATAAACCTTTTTATTGTTATAAATTACCTGCCCTCTGGTACTCTTTTATAGTAACACAAACAGACCAAGACACATATTAAACCCTTTCCAGTGAGCAGTAACACATGATGATCCAGAATTCATCCCAAGCCTTTTACCTGACAGATGACTACCGTCATTCATGATAGGATCTTTTAATATCAGCAAAAACATACATCCTTTGTTGTATTTAACAGGTATGTAGTATTTCTCTCTAGATTCATTTACTAGTACTCATAAAAATACAATATTTTATAATGTTAAGGATAAGTTAGTACCCCATATTGTAAAAAAAAAAAAAAAAAGTACCAAACTAAAGTCAGTGGTTGTAGGTTTTAATACAAAATTTTGCACAAGCAAATAATTTTTTGGAAACATGGTTACCCTTATCCTTTTCTTGGAAATTAGCAATGGAAATTAATATCTTATGGGCTTTGAAAATTCCTATGATTCATCAAAATATGATCAACTTTGTTATAATAAATGCGGATTAGAAAATAAGGTAATTTACTTTCTAATCTTTGATATGCTAGTATCATATTTGCTCTTGACTTACTCTCCACCTACCACACAATATGGTTTCTGCCATTCTTGCAATTTCATGACTCCTCTCAATACTATTGATAACTAAACTGATGATATGGACAATTAGATCATAACACATTTACTAATCCCTTACTGAGTGTATAACAAGATTTAATTTGGGATTCCTTTGATCTCTGGCACTCTTAGCCAACCATTTAGAAATTTTTAAGTCTTAATTCCTAATGAATCTTTGATTTTTACTGAAAATATTATCACATTTATGTTTAGGTCTTTGACTTAAGTGGAAGACACAAATATATCTTTTCCATGTTAAACTTTATATATATAAATTGAAAATAGAAAACATTCATCTTCACTTCATATGGGAAACTAATTCCACATCAATCATACTTGGCTGGCTGCCGAAAGAGTACTCTGCTCCTCTTGCTGAGGTGATGAACACATGGATCATGTCAGGAATGTCATATTACTTTATAATGATGGATGGATGGCACAAAGCTTAAGAATATGATCAGAATCAAGTTAAACAGAGTTCTTCCTGGAAATCCTTAAATTCTTAAATTGAACTGAAGGTGAAGTCTTCTTGCCTCCTAATCATTGGGCGATCTAATTGATTAAGAGAATCAGCACTCTTGTAGCGATTCTTCAAAGTCGTGTGCAATAAGAGATGATAAAATTAATACTGGTTGCTACACACTTAGCAATAAGATACAACGAGAGAAATATGTGGAGGTAATGTGAGATGGATTCTGGAGAGAGTGATAAAGGAAAAACTGAAAACTAAAAAAACGATAAGAAACAAATGAGAAGAGAAAAGGGAAGGAGAGAACGAGAAGGAGAGAGGGGGGAAAGAGCAAGAAAGACTGAGATCTAGAGCTCAGCTTTATTCCTGGATATCCCAGTTATGTAAAATGAGATATTCCTTTTTTAAAATTAAATTAGTTTCTGTTATTTGTAACAGAAATTATACTAACTACTAGGAAAAGGATTAGTGTTAGATGAATTAGGTGAACAGCTATCTCATTAAAAGATAAGCCCATCATGGCCTACATGGGTTACCCTAAATAAGAACTAGACAAATCTTTATTTGATATTTGATCTGAAAAGAAATATAAAGTGTTTCTAGAACACATTTTCTTCTCACTATCACAAAAATCTATTGCCTTTATTTAGTATAGAATGCCTAAATACGTCCTCATCACTGAATACCTTTGAAAACTCAGATAATCTCTATCTTAAAGTTGTTTTTCTTTTAAACGGGGAAAAAGTAAGACAATAATAAAATGTCACGACTACACGTAATTTAAAAATCATCTGTTATATTTTGCCCAAAATACTTGGTATATTAACATATTTTCTTGAATAAAAGATTTTAGGGTAAAATGGCAATAGATTTTCATCAGGAGTTTAAATATGTTTGTCTATTCTGATTTTATTAAGATTTATGTTAATTAAAGGAAAACATATAATGTCTTAGATATGTCATATTTGAGAAAATAACTTAAAATATTATTTCAATATAAGCAATATATATTCATTGTTCAAAAATTTCAAACAGCATAGAAAGTTATAATTTTTTTTTAAAATCCTTCCTACATTCCCAATTTAACTCTATCACTTTTTAAAGTTAAGATTGTTGATAGATTGATAGATAGAGTCAAAGTGCCTTTAGGGAAAAAGATGTAAACTAGTCAAATGTTTTCATACACTATACGCTGTCCCACACCTTGCTTTTTTTTTTTTTTTTTAACCTAAAGTATATTTTATAAATCTGTGATGTGACCTGAAATTTCATAAAATGAACCAGAAAGCTTTATCTGGGTTAACAGCACAACAAACAAGCTGGGATTGCCTGTGGAGTGGAGGACCTTCTCACAAACGGAGGAGCTAAACCCAATCCACATACCATGAAACCAGTGCTGCTGCTGTTGTTGTTTTCTTGTTTTCTGTTTGGAAGTAAGGGCCATTTTTGAAGTCAGTCTCCTACAGGCTCCCAAAGTGATTGGCAGATGACTCCCCAGATGACTCTAGTAAAAACTTAGCATATAAACAAGCAGCCTACTTATTCCCTCATTAATGGAGATCGCTTTCATGGTTATACTATAAGGAGAAAACAGCAGCGCGGCAGTATGCCTGTCCCAGAACACTGACTATATTATTTTTACTGAAAATATTCTATCAAGAAAATGAAAATAGTAATAAATTATGAATTTAAGTAGTAGATCTGATAGTATTATTATATTATGTTTAATTTTTTCCACATGTTTTGTGATTATTTTGCCATCAGAGTTTTAAAAATACTCTATTTAGTTAGATAAAAGATTGGCTCATCAAGTATTTACTGAATCCAAATCATTACTGTATTATGGAAAATGTAACAGAAATATGAAATAAGCCCTTTCAGGGAAACTGTTATATTTTCTTTGACAATGAACTGAACAAAAGTTGTAATATCAGAATAACTTTTTTGCAATGGATTTTATTTATAGACTTAAATGTGTAAAACAAATTTTGTCAATATCTTCTTTGTTTATTTTTGGTTGTTATAACAGAGTACCACAAACTGGGTAGTTTACAAGGAACAGAAATTCATTTGGCTCATGGTTCTGGAGACTGGGAAATTCAAGAGCGTGACACCAGCATCTGGGAGGGCCTTCATGTTGAACATCCCATGGCTAAAGGTGGAAGGGGAAGAGAGGGTGAGAGCAAGAGTGTTAAAAGGTGGTAGAATTTGCTTTTATAATAAACTCAATCACACAATAATGACATTAATCCATTCATGAGGGCAGAGCCTTCATGAACTAATAACCACATATTATTAGGCCCTACCACCCAACACTGTTCCACTGGGGATAAAGTGTTCAACACATAAACTTTGGGGGACATATTCGAACCACAGCAAATATTAACACACTGATGATAATTTTCCATTCAAAATACTAATTATTTTATTTATTTATTTTTATTTTATTTATTTTATTTCAATAGTTTTGAGGATACCAGTGGTTTCTGGTCACATGGATGAATTTCACAGTGGTGAAGTCTGAGATTTTAGTGCACCTGTCACCAGTGTAGCATACATTGTTCCTAATGTGTATTTTTTAATTCCACACTCTCTTCCATCCTCACCATTTCTGAGTCTCCAAAGTCCATTTATCACTCTGGGTGGTTTTGGATACCCATAGATTAGCTCCCACTTATAAGTGAAAACATGCATTATTTGTTTTTCAATTCCTGAGTTACTTCACTCAGAATAATGGCCACCAGCTCTATCCAAGTTGCTGCAAGAGACATTATTTCATTCTTTTTCACACTCTTGCTAATTTTAACCCACATATTAAAAACATCACTAAGGTCACAATAAGTACCCACACACCACAGTTTAGTAAGTTATAAATAATGCCAAAATAAACATTGATTTCAAAAGGCACCTGTAAAACACATACATATATCTCTAAAAAAGGTTTAAAAATCTGTGTTCAGGAAATCAGAGCTATGTAGGATTTTGCTGCAAGTTAGTATAGCTACTCAGGAACCGGGAACTGCCAACAACTCTGATTAAAATGTCAAGTGTTAAATGGATGTAATCAATCTTGATTTTTTTTTCTTCTGCTTGATTTGTGTTTGGCTGAGGGCAATCACTGTGTATATGTCTCTGTGTGTTTTTGTGTGTGCACGTGTGTGTGTGTGTGTCTTGACTGCTCTTTATTTTATGCCAGAAAAGAATGAACATTTAATCCTCAAATTCTACACAAATCTCACAAATGTTCACAAAATGAACAAAGAAACTTGCAAATAGGAAAGTTAAGCATTTTTTCCTGTTGCCTGTATTTTTTGAATAAATTTTCTAATCAGTAATGATTTACAGCTCTCATGCAGAGTTACATAAAACCACCTAGAAGACTTTTTTAAAATGCAAAGTCTTTGAAAACACCTCTCCCCAATCCTGATTCCGTAGATAGGAGGTAAGACCTAGATTAATGCATTTTTTAGAAGATATTTAGGTGATTCTAATGCAAGTTACATTGGACTATACTTTAACATAAAGTTTCCTAGAGTGATTAGGTAATTATGACAAGGTAAGTGAAAATGGAGAAAACTGAAGTCAGTGATTTATTTCTTCATTCAACAGATATGTATAGCATTTTGTTGGTCATTAAGGACAAATAAAACAAGGCCCTCAAGGAGTCTACACTCTAATGAATGAACTGCCCGAAACTCTGTCAGGTATTATGGCTTATTAGTTAATCTCTCTGAACATGATATTCAATAATAATGCCTATTTCACTCATTAAAAACTTGAAGGTTATGGAAGATGAATGTTTCCAGAACACTAAAGCATCTGGCCCCATATTAACTTTATAAGATCCTTTCATATAAACCTTATTTATGCGATTATGACTAACTCAGTTATCCCTAAATAACTCTCTATGTACAGACTGAAAAGAATATGGTTGCTTTCATAAAGAGGTTGCATATTAAAATGATATTGAGATAAATACACATACACCAGTTCACATATATCTAAATACACAGATGACTAGGCTCTTCTCTTTGATTTTGTTTATTTTTCATGTTTTAGTCCTCTGTTAAAGTATTATTATCAAAGTAAAGTTGATATGTGCAGTATCTGTGAAAAATTTAAGTTTATTAAGCAGTTCAGGTATATATTTATGTATATGATATATATTATATACATAAATATGTAATATATACATATGTATATGATCTATAATTATGTTATATAAGATACATTATATATACTATAATATGTAATATTAGTATATGTTATTATATATGTCCTATAATATATGTACATATATAATGTATACTATATATTTATGAATATAATACATTATATATTAAATTACATAACACAATATATTAGATATAATATATATTCACATGTAGATAATTAAAATACTACAAAAAGAAACAGTTAACATCCTATGCAACTGGGTTACCAACTATTGGAGTAATCAAAATAAAAAATTGAGTCAATAATCACACAAAGATAGATTTGGAGAGTTCGCACTAAAAAATATAGTTGTTGCTATATGCGATTCAAAACACTTTTACCTGTACAAGTATATGCCTATTCAGAGACTATGACTTTTCAGCCAAGTGATACAAAATCAACTCAGCAAATATTTATTGAGTCCCAATATTTATTGTACTGTGAAAGTCATAATAGACATATAAAACAAGGCTTTTCTCTCAGGAAAATGATAATAATTCTTTATGACACAATTAACATGCATATGCAAAGAGTTGATAAATGAAACCATGAAACTAGGTGAAATCAACCAGGAAGAAAATGTGGATCCCATATTTTAGGAATAGGCAAAAGAAGAAGAATTAATGACAAAAAGCAATAGGTGCCCACTACATAGCTCAGTTGTAGCGTGTGTATTATACTGATTTCCTTTTGTCTGACTTCTCAGTTACATTCTCAGCAATGCTGGCAGGACATTTTGTTATTAGTAACATCATTTATTGAGTGCTTTCCATATGCCAGGTTCTGTTCTAAATGCTTCACATACACTAATTAATTAATTTGTTTTTCATTAAAAATACATGAATTGGGCACTATTATTACTCTTATTTTCTCTGTGGGAAAACTGGTTCAAAGAGATATTAAGTAGTTTACCCAATGTCAAAGTTAGTGAATTCTAGAGTTGGCCTGTTGATCCAGGCAGTCTGACACAGGTGTCTATGCCGTGAGCTACTTCACTGTACAGCCTCCCATCATATTCGGATTTGTATGCTCCAGTGCCCAACATTATGCCTTACATATAGTAGTTATGCAATAGATAGTTACTTAATGGTAAAGAGCAAATGAATAAATTGAGTTTTGAGAAATTAAGGAAAGACTACTGTCATAGAAGCCAATGAAGGAGTAGAAACATTCAAAAAATACATATATGTTGATGATACATTGAACTATTGTAAATCTGAAATAAGAATGGCAATTGTATATTTGGAAAATGATGCTTACCTTAATTAAAACAGACTAAAGAAAATGTAAAACGACAATATAATTACCATTACCCAACTCTAGTAAATTTATATTTAAAACATTTTCTACTTCAATCATTCTAGGCAGCTTGGAGTGGTTTGGGGCAGTCATAGTCACTGGTACAAGCTGAGTGTCCTCGTGAAATTAGAATTTAAGCAAAAATATCTTTAAGGAAAACTTTTTGGGACAGATGTGCACTGGTTACTTTTTAACTTCTTGTATATTGTTATTATGAACATTTCCTATTAATGCTAATAATGACATTTCCTCATCCATTTATTATAAAGACATTTACTTAGCATCTAATATTTATAAGGCACTGTGCAGATCATGTGTGTCTGGTCAAATGCTGTAAGCACTATCTTTACAATCTACAAAAGTATTTCACATATGTACTCTGCTTTTATTAATGTGACAACTATTTGAGAAGAACTTTGTTCTTCCAGTTTTCTTTGTTCCTTCAAGAAACTATTAGTTATTGTTTTCTTTACAAACCAGATTATCCTTTTGTATTGTGAGAAAACATGATTTCCTTCTCTTTGCAATCCTTCC
The DNA here is from genome assembly GCF_003255815.1 of Theropithecus gelada. Lineage (NCBI taxonomy): Eukaryota > Metazoa > Chordata > Mammalia > Primates > Cercopithecidae > Theropithecus > Theropithecus gelada. Next base: position 59,843,818 of record NC_037689.1, read on the forward strand.
AACACACACACACAAACACACACACAATCATTCCTAGCAAAGTTTCTACAAGTAGTAAGTAGCTAATATTATACTTTTAAAAAAAAGTCCACAGTGCTTATAATGGCCTAAAAATGACTATGTAAATCTGGCCCCTTCCTATCCCTCCATCTTGTTCTCTATGCTCTTTTGCTCACTGTATTCCAGATATAGTCATCTTTTTTGTTATTTATCTACACATTTAGTCATTTATTATAGACATTTACTATCTACCATTTGCCAAGTATTAGTAAAACAGTAGTGAATAAAGCTTGTAAAATTGTGTCCTCATTGAGCTAACACTTTATTATAGGAAGGCAGACAATAAACAAATATATAATATGTCAGGTGGTGATAAATGCTAAAAGGAAAGCAATGGTATTTTATATAGGAAGGCCAGGAGATACATCTCCAAGCAGGTGAGAGGTGTGTAGAGGCATGAATGCAGTTAGAAGGAAAGTCATCTGGTGGGAAATGGCAGTAAAATGTAAAAACTCTAAGGTAGCAACATGCTTGATGTACTTCAGGAATAGAATTGAGGTCAGAAAAGTAGTGAAGATGAGGGCGAGGTCACAGAGGGATTTGAAAAAGAGAGGAATTATGCACAGCTGCAACGTGTTAGTCTGTGCCATAGTAGCGGGGGGTTACCATTTACTGAGAAGAGTAATTAAAAAGTACAGTTTTAGAGGGGAGAACTCACGAGTTCATTTGCGTACATGTCAAGTTTGAGATGCCTACTAGACATGTTAGGTAGAAATATTAAATCAGAGTTGAATAAAAGTCTGGATTTCAGGGGATAGATAGGGCTAAAGATAAAAATGTGTCTTAATGTCTTATTTTATTTTATCTAGTGTTTGACTTTAAATACCGTCTATATCAATATATTTATTTAAATAAATATATGTGTCTAAAGTCACATACTAGATGAAATGAAATAAGAAGTGAATGTGGACAGAAAAGGAAGAAGTTCTAATAGTTCAGGACTAAAGCACTCCAATATTTAGGAATCAGAAAAATAAAAAAGAATGACCAGTCGGTTAGGTAGAAAGATAGCTGAGAACGTTCATGAGGCCAAAGGAGACAAATATTTCTGGAAGAGAGGGATCAACCTGGTTAAATGTGGCTGAATGGTTAAATAAGATAAAGACCAAAAGGTGACTCTTAGATTAGGCAACATGGAAGTCCTTTATGACTGTCACAAGCAGTATTTTCAGAAAAATGGAGAGTGCAAAAGCCTGATTGGAATGCAGTCAATGAGAATATTCAAGAAAAACAAAGACAGCATATATGGACAATTATTTCTAGGTATTTTGCTATAAGGAATGCAGAGAAATGTTGTGGCAGCTAGCTAGAAAGTGATGTGAAGTCAAGGAAGTGTTTTTAATGATGACAGAAATTATAGCTTGTTGGTATTCTGATGCAAATGATTCAGTAGAAAAGAAAAACAACCATGATGAATCTGCAGAGAAAAGAGACAACTATAGGAGCCATGTTATATGTGCAAGTAAAGTGAGTTACAATCTGGAGAATAAGAGAAGTAGTTAGTCTACAGTAGAAGCATCAGTGGTTGATCCAACAGGAAGAAAGGAAGTGTGTATAGGTAGAGATGTTAGAAGGTATAACTGATGGTAGAGGAATGTGGAATTCTATTATTTTCTAATTGTTTCTATTTTCTTAGAAAAATAGAAAGGGAGGGCGGATCACATGGTCAGGAGATCGAGACCATCCTGGCTAACATGGTGAAACCCCATCTCTACTAAAAATACAAAAAATTAGCCAGGCGTGGTGGCAGGCGCCTGTAGTCCCAGCTACTTGGGAGGCTGAGGCAGGAGATTGGCGTGAACCCGGGAGGTGGAGCTTGCAGTGAGCCAAGATCCTGCCACTGCACTCCAGCCTGGGTGAAAGAGCGAGACTCTGTCTCAAAAAAAAAAAAAAAAAAAAAAAAGGAAAGGAAAAAAAAGAAAAATAGAAAGGGAGATGTATGGTAGATGCACCTGACAACAATAACTTTAGCATACCCTCGCTGGCAGACACAACTGACAGCAATAATTTAACATAAGAAATGAGGGTTGCCACATGGAAGCTGCTAGAGGGAGGGGTGTTTAGTGAAAATGCTATATAAATGACATGTTTTCTGCAGGTGCTGGTGGTTCTACTGTCCAGCCCACAGCCACTGGACCATCCCTGTATATAAGTTCCCAACAAACTCCATGTCTTGTTCACTGGCTCTGGATCTTTTCTCTGGCCTTTCAAACCTGGTGCCATCCCTACTGAAGTTAATAGGGGCTTGGCACAACAGAAGGTCATCAGTGAAAAATGAAAAGGGCAAAAGAGATGTAAAATTCTCACCTTGTAAGGAAGTGGAAGAATGGATTAACTAGCAAATGAAGTAGAATTGCTGGGCATCTTTAATTTCCTACTTTATCGGAATGGACATCGACATAAAAGCGAGTTCAGACAAAATGTGCGTCCGTGTGTGTGTGTGTGTGTGTGTGTGTGTGTGTTTGTGTGTTCCCATCACTTTCAGGTGCTCTCTTGCAGGTTGGCATTGAGTTGGTGAAGCTGAATATAGCAAGGATTAAAGTTTTACTAGGTGAACACAATGAAAGGTGAGGGGGATAGGTACTGAGGGTGTTTGCAAATTGGTGACTGTCCTGTGAGACACTAGCTGTTATAATAGATAATCACTGAAAAATCATTGGTTTAATACAATAGAAATTTCTTTCTCATTCATGTGAAGTCCACAACAGGTGTCCTTTGTCAGTGGAAACCGTCCTTTGCGGGACTATAAATCTATGAGAGCAGAGACCTTTTCAGGTTTTAACACTATTCTAATCCCAAATCCTCTAAAAGCACCCTGAAAATAGAAGGTTCTCAATAAGCATGTGAAACTCTAACTACAGATAATTTTCGATTTAAGTAAACCACAAGAGGACAGTCTTGATTTACAAAAACAGGAAATTACAGCATCAACTTTTGCTTTACAACAGAATTTGACCACATGATTTTTTATTCTAAACTTTCCACTGGGTACCTAAGCATTTAGATGTGAAGGTTTATGTATATATTACAACAATATATGGTACTAAGCAATATATATGAAAACATCTCAAAACCACAGTTCCTATAGCTGGATCACAAGGCTCATTTTCTGAATATTGAGAGGAGTCAGAAGAGTCAGAAATGGAAAATAAAAAGTTTTGTATATTATCTGGCACATAACTGAACATGAGAAATTCATTGTAATTTTAAGTTTGCAAAAATAAAATTACAAATTAAAGAAAAACTATTTGTAAACAAGAAGTGGTATTCGCTCTTGAAGCAATTATCAATTACTAAATATAAAACCATTGTGAATATTAAAGCCTGCCAGATATGAGACAGTAAGGGTTAAACATCCTTTTTCTAAAAATTCTTGGCATCAGAAGTGTTTCAGATTTCAGATTTTTTTTTTGCGATTTTGGAATATTTTCATATACGTGGTTAGATATCTTGGTGATATGACACAAGTCTAAATATAAAATTTATTGATGTTTCATATATACCTTACACATATAGCCTGAAAGTAATTTTATATAATACTGTATAATACTGTAAATAATTTTGTGCATGAAACAAAGTTTTGCCTGCATTTTGACTGTGACCTGTCATATGAGGAAAGGTGTGAAATTGTCCACTTGTGGCATCACATTGGCACTCAAAAAGTTTTGGATTTTCGAACATTTTGGATTTCGAATTTTTGGATTAGGAATGTTCGACCTTTACTTAGGGGAGAGTGAATATAGGGTTGTTGGAAAGATAACACATACTCCTTGTGCCAGACCCTAATTTTTAATCAAGATTTTATCACTTTGCTTACAAGAAGGAACATGCCTAGAGCTCTTCGGCAATCCAATTACTTATGTTTTATAACAGGATGGCAAAGCTTTTGATTATCTTTTCTCAGAAGAAGGGCAAAGATATTCAAAGAATCGGATTAATTGACCGTTTTAGTTTTCCTGTTTAAAGTCCAGGTGATCTCACACAGATTAATATGGTATTTATTTCATTGAGGTTTGAAAAATTATATATATCAGATAGGTTTATTTAAGTGCGAGTAACAGAAGCAGAAACATCAAAAGTATGGGGGAGATAAATAATTATTTTAAAGCATATGCAGATAGTACAGACTTGAATGGAAACCAGACCTTCTAAGAAACAAAAACCGTAGTAGCTTTTAGGACCTAGGACCTAGGTAGCAGTAACACAGTAACTCCTTTTTAATTTTTTTATTTCTATTTTTCTAAACTTCTTTGAGTTTAAACTATTAGTGCACTTATATTTTATGGAATTAATGTGGTCACATGTTACTCTGCTTTAACAACTACCCTTCATTACTGAAATATTTGAGTGTATTACTTTAACTTATTCTAAAGAGCTTATTGATCATTTCATATGCATCTAACTTATTCTGAAGAGTTTATTGCTCATTTCATATGCATCTTTATCACTAGATTGTTGTCATGTAAAAATATGGATGTTTGATCAGCCGGATGCCTACCATGAATACTATGTAATGAGGCAGAGTGACAGCAGGTGAGCTACCAGGAAAAGACCTAAAGCAGAAAGCTATAGAACAATGCTAATTTAAGGCAGTGAAAAAGACAACATTTGGAATGCCTTGCGGGGAATGTGTCAGGGGATTTGAGTAGTTCCTTATTTCTGTAACATCAGAGTCTAAGTTGGAAAAAGCCTATCTGTCCAAAATATGCATAAGTAGTTGCTTTTCTTTGAGTATCATCTAATCACTCTAGGAATTTTGAAATGGTACAAAAATCATTGCCAGGAATACTTTTTTCCCATGCAGAAGAACAAGTAGCCACATGACACTGCATTCTGTTTTCATAATCAAGCAACACACTTTCCATGCTACCCAATGCCATCACAAAGCAGATTGGCTTATACTCTAATTATAGTTTTGCGCACTTTCAGCACATATGCTAGGTCTCGGGCAAAACATTGCATATGCTGTTATAGGGAAGGTTTGCTGAACTGGATCATTAACTGTATTCTCAGTTACAGCATTATCAGCCTCAAGTTTCATCTCTTACATTGAAAGTGTTTATATTCATTTGTATGCTGTTTCATTTGCTTGATTGTTTTAAAATAAAAGATTGATGTGGATGACTAATTTAATATTTTCCTTAAGACATTCTGTTGGATTCCAGCTGAAGATTGAATTTGATAAATGTACATTAAGAATCCTGCTAAAGAATGGCAACATTTTGCAAAAACTTATCTGATAGAGTCTGAACCCTAAGCAACAGATACAGGAGACAGTTACCTCCTATTCACTGTACGTTCTTTGAGATTTCATCTGCATGATATTTACCAGGCTCACCGTGTAATAGAAACTTGTAGCAAACCAGTAAGTATTCAAAAAGATACATCCATTGTAATACAATAAATGATTTTTGAGTAGGACAAGCTGAATAGCTGAAATCACATATTTGCTATTAATAAATTATTTAGTTTCTCCAGAAGTTTCATTTTCAAAATTATAACCGTATAATATATTTCACTTATGTGTTAAATTACATTTGGATATTTAAAGAACTACATTGATATTTGTTGAAAAATAGATATTATTTTGAAAACCGTGGTAGGCATAAGACACACCGAAAAGTGTCTTGTCTTATTTTATTTTGTCTATGAATTTATCCTGCTGAGGAACTATTTTGAAGTAACTCCTAAAATTAAGTTTGGATTCTGTGCTCACATCTCAGATCTAAACAGTTCAGTCTCTATCCCTAGAGAGGTTCAGAAATTATAGACTCTTTCCTATATACTGCCTCTCAACCTGAATTCCATTATAAAAATATATTAATAAACAGGTACTAGAAATAGAAACTAAAGTAACAACACTTCCGTACTTTTACTACAGTATTATTTAATAACTTCCCCTCTCCTATCATGTAAATGCCCTAGGGAAACTATGGGTATAAAGCACATAAAGAAATTGATCTATGTGAACCTGAAGGACAGTGCCATCTTGCTTTCCTCACAGCTGGGCTATTAAAAGCATGGATAACAAAACATAGTTTTTTTTGTACAAATTAAGGTGGGGCAAGTGTAGGTTTGTTACATGTATATACTGTGTACGGTAAAGCCTGCGCTTTTAGTGTAATCCATTTGATGTGATTTTATGCAGTTTTTGAAAAACAGCATCAATGACATGCTCCATTATATGATTTGATGCTCCTATAATGTACTCATGCAATAAATATGTTTCTAAGGTCACTACTATGGGGAAATCATTCTTTATCTTGCTCAAGTGCTTCATTTAACTGACTAATGAGAGGCACGTATCCTGATACATTTCCAATTTTTGAGTGAGCAGACAATCAATAATAGTAACAAAAACCATACACATTGAAGATACTAGACATCATGTATTAAATATTTGTATATAGGTCAAATTTATATGCGACACACTTAATTGATTCGGATTTGGATTTGAAGTAACACAGAGAGTAACAATTGGGGTGAAAGCTGAAATAACAAATTATCAAATAATTGAATCAATAATCAAAATAGATAAATAAAACCAATCATAATCAGATTATTTTAACCTTCTTAGTGAGTTGTAAATATGCCAGCTGATCATTTATTTAATTCTATAGTAATTGACCTCTATAGATACAGTACCCATTCTTTTTCCACAACTCTGTAATCTCCCCTTTATTCCCTAACATAATGTTCCACAAACAGATTGTCTGCATAGATTTTGTGATCATAGACTCAAGACACACTCAGAGAATCATGAAACAAGGAATTCCAAAATTTGTTCATCTCAAAGTAGTGGTGTGCCGATAAATGTTTAACCAAATAGCTTTCCATAAATATAAAGACTTGACTTGTAGTGTTTTCTAATTTCTGTGATATCAATACTCCCTTCATTGTTGATTGTGTGCTACCAATATTACAGTGATCACTGGGCACAGAGTTGGCAGAGGTGCGTGCAGTTGGATCTCATGAGTCAGTGTCCTGACTCTAACACACCATTGGACCAAAGTGATCACCATTTAATCTAGGTGGTACTTAAATGATGGCAGCAAACAGCGGTGGCTTGGCAGCTGGTTAAACTGTTGAGCCATCTTTGAAATTGTGTTCTTTCTACGTAACTGAGCTCATTTCGCAACCTAAAATAATTTCATTTTACATTTTTGAAGATGAAATTTAACTGATTTTTTTTAGATTCAGATTTCCAGCCTTTGAAAAACATTAAGTGATTTTTTAGTATTCCTTTTCAATATTACCAACTGAACCTGCTTTTGTTTTTCTTTAAAGACTGTATAGTACTTTCTATCTCACATGACAAATCATGTTAGTTTGACTTGATTTAGTAACTTTGTTCAAGTTTACTAGTTCTCACATCATTCACTAGCACTTTTATCAACTGCAAGAGCAGAAAACAAGTAATTTCAGTTTATTTCAATATTTGGTTAATCATTGGCTACATAGTGATACATTGATACAAATATATTGGCTATATGTTGGTTTCTGTTCTTTGAAATCTAGATTTTTTTTCCCTTTCCTTTTCTTCTTTTAATTTTTCTTTACTCCTTTTGCTTTACATGCCTGTCTCTATAACTGAGTGTCTCTCAAAAAATGTTGATAACAATTTTTCTAGTAACAAATGATATCTCAGCTTCACGTACTAAGATGACACTACTGGCCAGGCAGAGTGGCTCACGCCTGTAATCCCAGAGCTTTGGGAGGCTGAGGCAGGCAGATCACCTAATGTCGGGAGTTTGAGACCAGCCTGACCAACACAGAGAAACCCCGTCTCTACTAAAAATACAAAATTAGCCGCGTGTGGTGGGGTCTGTCTGTAATCCCAGCTACTCAGGAGGCTGAGGCAGTAGAATCCTGCCATTGCACTCCAGCCATTGCACTCCAGCCTGGGCAACAAGAGCGAAACTTCACCTAACAACAACAAAAAAAAAGACACTACTGACCCATAACAGTATCAGTGGTGATAAGCACAGAATTCAAAATCAGAGAGGCCAACATTCAAATATCCTGGTAACTGAGGGTATTTGGGCACATTTCTTCAACTCTTTGAACCCTGTAAAATATAAAAAATGCATACTTTTTGAGGTTGTTGTAAGAATGAAAGAGTGTATGTATTATTCCACCTACATTGTAAGAATTTACAAAATGATAACTACTAGAAGTAGTGATAGTATTAGTAGTAAGGCTAACAATGTATTATACTTAAGTGTTAGAAATAAATGTATGTTATAAGGTTGGTACAAAAGTAATTGTGGTTTTTGCCACTTTTAATGGCAAAATCCGCAATTACTTTTGCACCAACCCAAATACCTTAGCTTTCAAAATATATCACATTTTTCTTTCTCACTTATATGATCTATAGAGACCTGTTTGCTAGAATACTTGTAAGGGTTAAGGGTATACATTCTCTATGCAACCTCATCAACACAAATATTTTATATTGAGGAATTATTAAGGATCTTGAGAATGCTATGCAAGACACTCCTCAATCCTTAAATGTAGTCCAGATTTCGCTTCAGCAGTTAAAATTTTTCAATTCATTACATCATAATTATAGTTCTAATTACACCAAAACATTACATTACTGACTTTCACTGTGTGCTCCCTTAAAATGAGAAAATATCTTTCTACCAGTGTGTGTTCAGTGTGGTTTTCTAATATATATATTTTTAGTGTGTTCTTGGTATCCATATGTACGATTTTGCATGTGCCGCTATGGTGCTATACTAAATTAAGCAGGTCATTTTTGATACCATTTTTGCCTTGCAAATTGTTTTCGGGGACTACCCAAATTAGGCTTGCTTGTGAACTTTTATTATAATTCCAGAGAATTAATAACACATAAAATTTTAGAAATTTAATTAATGTTTTAACTGATAAAATCGTATAAATTTAGAGTATGAAACATGATGTTTTGATACGTGTGTGTTGTGAAATGGCTAAATCAAGTTAATTATATATCAGTTACCTCACATACTTACCTTTTTTGTGGTGAGAACATTTAAACTCTACTCTTCTTGCAAATCAAAACCAGAGTGAGATACCAACCAGTAAGAATGGCTATTACTAAAAGTCAAAAAATAAAATGTGCTGCTGAGGTTGGGGAAAAAAGAGAACGGTTATACACTGCTGGTGGAAATATACATTAGTTCAGTCACTGTGGAGAGAAGTTTGGAGATTTCTCAAACAATTTAAAACAGAACTACCATTAGATCCAGCAATCCCATTACTGAGTACATATCCAAAGGAAAAGAAATCATTCTACCAAAAAGACGCTTGCATTTGCATATTTATTGCAGCACTATTCTCAATAGCAAAGATATGGAATCAACCAGGGTGCGTGTCAATGGTGGATTGGTAAAGAATATGTGATACACATATGCCATAAAGTACTATGCAGCCATAAAATAAAATCATGTCTCTTGCTGCAACATGGATGCAGCTGGAGGCCATTATTTTAAGGAAATTAACATAGAAACAGAAAACCAAATGGGGCCTGTTCTCACTTATAAGTGGGAGCTGGAGCTAAATATTGGGTAAACAAGGACACAAAGATTGTAACAATAAACACTGGGGATTCTAAAAGTGGGGACAGGGGAGCAGGGCAAGGGTTAAAAAACGACCTATTGGGTAGTTCACTACATGGGCAATAGGATCATTAGAAGCCTGAACCTCAACATCACACAATATGTCAATGTAACAAACTTACACCTGCACCCTCTGAATCTAAAATTTAAAAATAAAAAAGAAATCAATTTTAAAGTCTATGCTCTTAAAAATTTTCAAGTATACAATACATAATAACATCTAAAAACCTATCATTTGAATTTTTTAAAAATAATGTCTCAAAAATCCATGCCATTAATAAAATAAGAGAGCCACCTGAAAGGCCTGATTTCCAGTTCACAAACTGCTACAGACCTGTTCCATTCTCACAACACTTTTTTTTTTTTCTATCCCAAACACATCTTAATGCTCCATTTTTCTGCCCATAAATATATAAATTTGTACCAAGGTTCTATTTTGTGCAAATGCTTACTACATAGTAACATTACATTTTGCCACTCAGATTTTGAACCTCCTCTTTGAGTTGTTCTTGGCTGAATTTCCTAGTTAAATTGGAGCACTTGGTGACTGAAATTTTGGAATGCTTCCTAGATCAGCTCCAAGTACCCTTAGAATTATGTTCTTGGCATTTGTTCTGATGATTAGTACACACAAATTTGAAATAGACATACAGAATTTTAGCAAAAAGGATACAGCACCAAACATTTAACAATAAAAACATACCTTGCTAAATTTACAAGTAAAATTTATGAAGAATGAAACAAGCATAATTTTACTAAAATCTTTAAGGAATTTGTATTTTAGACATAACGGTGACTATTTCAGATCTAAATATTTATCATATTATTGAAATTAGTTGGTGGTTGATAAACTCTAGCTCAAGTTATAAAGTTTTTTCAGGACTTACATTAGATTAAAATGCCAAGTTATTAGGAAAAACAAATGCTACATACATAACATATATTAAAATAAACATTGATTAAAAACAAACTTAAAACATACTTTAGATTTAGAAATGCTTATCAGGAGTAATTTTATCACATTTGACACAATGCTTGTTAAGGAATAGTCAAATGCAAAGTTATTTGTAACAGAACGAACTCACAAACTAGAAATATTCATAATCAAAAATATTTAAGCATTTCTATATATTTGTGATTTGTTTAGTTTTCATACTGCTATTAATTTATAATTTTATTCCGCTGTGGTCAGAAAACATATTTGGTGTGATTTTACTGATTTTGTTAAGATTTGCTTTATGACTCTTCTTGTGATCTGTCCTAAAGAAAGATTGCTGCATACTTGAGAAGAATTTTATTCTGCTGCAGTTGGGTGAGATGTTTTAAATGTCTGTTAGGTCCATGTGGTTTATTGTGTTGCTCAAGTCTTCAATTTTCTTACTGATCTTCAGTCTGGATATTCTGCCCACTATTGAAAGTGGGCTGTGTCTCCCAACAGAGAAAAGTCTAGAAACAGATGCCTTCACTGGTGAATTTTACCAAACTTGTAATAAGAATCAATGACAATCCTTCTCAAATTCTTTGAAAACACTGAAGAGAAAGGAACAGTTCCAAACTCATTATATAAGACCAGCATTACCCTCATACTGAAGCCAAAGACAATGGAACTGCAAGAAAAGAAAACCATAGACAAATATTCCTGACAAATATAGATGCAAAAATCCTGAACAGTATACTGACAAGCCAATTCTAACAGCATGTTAAAAGATTCTCCACCATGACCAAGTAGGATTTATCCCTGTAATGCAGGGAAGATTTGACATATTAAAATTAATCAACATTGGCCGGTCACGGTGGCTCACGCCTGTAATCCCAGCATTTGGGAGATCAAGGCAGGTGGATCACCTGAGATCAGGAGTTTGAGACTAGCCTGGCCAACATAGTGAAACTCCATCTCTACTAAAAATACAAAAATTAGCCAGGCATGATGGTGGGTGCCTGCAATCCCAGCTACATGGGAGACTGAGGCAGGAGAATTGCTTTAACCTGGGAGATGGAGGTTGCAGTGAGCTGAGATAGTGCCACTGTACTCCAGCCTGGGCAACCGAGTGAGACTCTGTCTCAAAAAATGATAATGTAATATACCATGTTAGCAGAATAAATAATAAAAATAATTTGTTCATCTTACTAGGTGTAGAAAAAGTATTTGCAAAATTCAACATCCTCTCATGTTAAAAATTCTCAACAAACAAGAAATGAGAGAAAATTACCTCAAGAAAATAAAGGTCATACATGAAAAATCCAGAGCTAATGTCATACTCACTTGTGAAATACTGAAAGTTTTACCTTGATGATCTAGAACAAGTCAAGGTTGCCACTTCTCCCCACTTCTATTCAACAGAGTACTGGAAGTCTGAGCCAGAGCCATTAAGCAAGGAAAAGAAAGAGAAGGTATCCATATAAGAAAGAAAGAAGTAAAATTGTACCTTTTTGCAAATGATCAAATTTTATATATAGAAAGCCCTAAAGACTTAGTTTAAAAAGAACCTTTAAAAGTCATAAGTAAATAGAAAAATCAGTTGTGTTTCTATAGAGCAACAATGAACTTTTGTAAAAGGAGTTTAGAAAAGCAGTCACATTTACAATAGCTACAAAAAGAATGTAATTCTTAGGAATAAACTTAACTAAGGAAGTGAAAGACAAAACTACAAGAAAAACATGGAACAAATTTTTAAAAGATACAAACAAATGGAAAAACATCCTGTGCTAATGGATTGGAAAATGTAATATGGTTAAAATGTCTATACTTCCCAAAGTGTTCTGAACATTCAATGCAATCCTTATCAACATTCTAATGGCATTTTTACAGAAATAGAAAAAAGCAGTTTTAAAATTCATATGGGATCACAAAAGGCCAGGAATAACCAAATCAATTTTGAGAAAGAAGAACAAAGCTAGAGGCCTCAAACTTTCTGATTTCAAAATCTATTACAAAGCTACAGTAATAAAAGAAAACAAAAGGATATAATACCGGCATAAAAACAGATATATAGACCAATGGAGCAGAATGGAGAGCCTAGAAAAAAAATACCTACTCAGATGATCGGGTAATCTTTGACAAGGTTTCCAACACTACATGATGGGGGAAGAAGTCTCTTCAACAAATGATATTGGAAAAACTAGATATCAACGTGCAACAGAATAAAATTGGTTCCTTGTCTTACATCATACAAAAATTAACTCAAAATAGATTACAGAACTAAACATAAGCTCTGAAGAAAATAGAAGGGGAAAGGTTCATGACTTTGGTCTTGCCAATGATTTCATGGATATGACACCTTAACACAGGCAACAAAGCCAAAGTATACAAGTGGGATTTCTTCAAACCAAAAAGTTTCTGCACAGCAAGGAAACAATCAGCAAAATAAAAAGGACAACTTATGAAATGTGAGAAAATATTTCCAAATCATATATCTGATGAGTTGTGAATAACCAAAATCTGTGAGGAACTCCTACACCATGATAGAAAAAAAAAAAAGAATAAATCAATTTTAAAAAGGGGCAATTAACTTGAATAAATATTTTTTACTCCAAAGAGGACATAAAAATGGCCATCAGGTTTTTTTAAATAAATGTTCTATGTTACCAATCATTAGGAAAATGCAAATCAAAATCACAATGAGTTATCACCTAACTCTTGTTAGAAAGATATTATCAAAAAACAAAAGACAACAAATGTTATTGATCATGTGGAGAAATCAGAACCCTTGCACATTGATGCTGGGAATGCAATCGGTACAGTCATTATAGAAAAGAGTATGGAGGTTCCTTAAAAAATTAAAAATAGAATTGCCACAGGTTTTAGCAATCCGACTTCTGGGTATTTACGTGAATAATTGAAATCAGAACCTGGAAATGATATTCGCACTCCTAAGTTCATTGTAGCACTATTCAAAGTAGCCAAGATATGGAAACAACTTAATTGTTCCTTAATAAATGAATGGATAAAGAAAATGTGGTATATACGTATAATGGAATGCTATTCAGCCTTTTAAAAGAAATTCTCTGGCCGGGCGCGGTGGCTCACGCCTGTAATCCCAGCACTTTGGGAGGCCGAGGCGGGCGGATCACGAGGTCAGGAGATCGAGACCATCCTGGCTAACATGGTGAAACCCCGTCTCTACTAAAAATGCAAAAAATTAGCCGGGCGAAGCGGCGGGCGCCTGTAGTCCCAGCTACTCGGGAGGCTGAGGCAGGAGAATGGCGTGAACCCGGGAGGCGGAGCTTGCAGTGAGCCGAGATCGCGCCACTGCACTCCAGCCTGGGCGACTAAGCGAG